>NC_133341.1:28401430-28498930 GCF_030506205.2 Paramisgurnus dabryanus | reverse complement strand
GGAAATTATTAACATTTTCATTTTTGAATAGATTGTTCCTTTAAGAAATGTTTTGATTGACTATAACCTTTGGTGCCTAAGGGTCTGTGGGCATGTAATGTTGTTTTCTTGTGTATATCTCAGAGCATATTCTTGTAAAAAAAAAACAACTAGTGCTTCCATAAATTTCATAACTATCATAGTTAATAATCTGCTCAATACTTTTATACGCTGCTTAGATAATATAAGGTAAAAAAAAGGGATAATCACGCTTAAGAGATCCTAACAGTGCACTATCGCAACTATTGCAATTGAGTAGTCGGCATCATTGTACTTTCTAAACTCTGTTTAACTTTTAGACATAAAATATTGTCTACGTTTTTGTCCATTCTTGTTTTTTATTTTTACCACTATGGAGAAAATTAAGATCTGTGATGTCACAGTTGAGGGGTGTGTTTTTGTTCACTCATGTTGCAGGTCTTTTCGGGTGGGAATTGACAAAACAGTGTTTAGAGATTATTGTATAACTCAGGGCCGGCGCTTTGTAGCAGGCTTAAGATTGCACTGCAGGTGATAATCAAGTCAGATCTGTGTTTTTTTATAAAGTCTTAAATGCTTTCTCATCATCTTATAATTATAGCATTTCTACCATTCGCTTGCTTTTGGAAAAATGTATAGCACTCCCCAGTTAGATTGTAACTTAGTAGCATTTATATATGCACGCTAGGCCAGATTTAGCTAGTTAACAATCTCTTCTTTTGCCAGTATTTGTAATATAACTAATATGTTTTAGGCATATGTTGTGGCCATATACTAGCTTGAATATTTTTGACTGTATTTCTTGCCTATTAAAATAGTTGTTCTTTTGAATTTCCCTTGAGTAGTTGTGTTTTAACCACATTGGTTGTAGCCGTAGTTCTTTATAGTTTTTAATTGATGTGACTTTTGTATACTGACAAAGCCAACAACACGGTCAATCTATTAAATCGATTACTATATTTAATATTTTGAAACATTTGAGGCATCAAACCACACAAAGTTCTTAAAGTGACATGAATGAAATTAAAATTGTCTTTTTTTTCTCATCCTCTTGTTCTTGTAAACCTTTTGAGTTTTATTCCATTAAAGATGAAATAAGATATTTTGATGACAGTAACCATGCAGTTGACGGCACCCACTGACTTTCATATTTTTTCATTCTATGGAAGACAGTGGGTGCATACAGAAGTAGGAGACCTGCAGGTTTAATTAAAACAAAATGAGGGTGAAATTTATTTTTGGGTGATCTATCCCTTTAAACATTTAATTTACCTTTTAACATGAGCTCTTTTTTTGTTAGTTTATAAGTTTTCTTTTATAATTTCCCTTTTCTCTGTTTTTTTATTTTTTACTGTCTCAATGTTTTGTTGTAATCAGTGCAGGAACTCTTTACATTAGTATCAGAATTAACAAAACTGGGTGATTCTCACAAAATCCAGATTTAGAAGGTGTCCAGCATCAGAATTTTTTAAAAAGTCCTTTTAAAAAAAATTTTTGAAGCCATTTTTTTGTTGCACATATAAGATTAAGGTCTGAACTTACTATAACCATAATTTTTAAAGGATTTAAAAAATATTTCCTATAGAATTATTTACATTTTTTAGATTATCCTTATCAAAAATTATCATTACCACCACATGATATTACATTAAATATATGCATTTACAAACTCATGTTTTGGTAATGAGAACTAAAAAGTTGTTTAGGTACTATGACAAACAAAATATTTATATTCCTTATTATTGTCTTTACATTTACCAATGATCACCAAATGCCACATGTTTCTTTACTGTAAATGTTTATAGTATAACATGCACTGAAGCTTTTTATTTTTTAGATTTTTTAATTATAAATATTTCCATGTCAAAGAACCCAAATCCACTCATGGACACGATGCGGTAATGAAAATGTTCCCCTTAAATGTGGAAAAACAACAAAATTGGTTTTTGTGATGTCATTTGAAATGTTTGTAACTTTGAGCTTATTATTTTGATAACATTTACTTTTATTATTAAAGTTTTTTAATGACACCTCATGACACCTCACAAGTCTAATTTCGCGAGAATCACCCAACTTGAGAAATTATAAAAAAGTTGAGTTAGCTTAAAGGGATAGTTCACCCAAAAAGAAAATTCTGTCATCATTCATTCATCCTCATGTTATTCTAAATCTGTATGAATTTCTTTTTTCTGATGAACACAAAAGAAGATATTTTGAGAAATGATGGTAAACACACACCAAATATAGTGACCATTGACTTCTATAGTAGGAATCAAAAAATAATGGAATTTAATGGGTACTGTCAAATGTGTGCATACCATCATTTATCAAAATATTTTCTTCATCATTTATCACAATACGTCCAAAATAGAAATTCAGAAATTCATACAGGTTAAGAACCACACGAGGATGAGTAAATGACAGAATTTTCATTTTTGGGTGAACTATTCTATTTTAACTTTATTTTATAAGTTACTCATTATTTATACAGTACACATATTAAGCACATGCATGTGTGATTTCGTCTCACATCATGACATTCTTCAGAGATTCGGATTAGACTTCCTACATTCCCAGAGGTCAATTCTCTTCCACCCTCACCATTGCCTCATCTGCTCTTTAATAAACATACACAGAAGCCTTAAGTGCATTAAAACCTCACACACTGACCTAATAGCACCTGATGAACGACCACTTTTGGTGGATTTGCATCACTTCATTAGTTAGCATTGAGTCTAAGAGGATTGCATTACAGTTTGTTGAGTTTGCTTGGGAATTTTAGTACTTGGTAGGCAAACTGTGCTTGGATTGCTGTTTTTATTCAGTACATCCTTAAGGTTTTAATGGGTTGATATTCAAATAATTTGTTAATTGCCTTTGATGTTTGTGTTTTATTATTTTGCAATCTAGTTTTTATGTTATATCAAACTGTACGTGTATTCTTAAACACTATACTTGTTTTAAAGCGTATACAGGCTCTAGCTTGGCTTGGTTCTAAAGCAGGTCCTCCAGTGTGGTGTTTGTGCTTTAAGTCTCAAACTCCAGGCTTTTTCCAATCTGCAGGAAGTGTTAAGGGATTTATTCAGGATCGGTCCCGTGCTGAAGCTTTCGAGGCTGCTTTGCATTCGCTGAAAGGGAAATGTTGTAAGCAACAGCAAATATTTACTCACTTGGGTTGGGAGATTTTTTCACTTAGGAAAGGGGGTATTCAATTCTACCTCATCAAAGTTTAAGCTGGGGAGTTTAAATGAGGAAAAGTATGTTTGATCCTTTTTTTAAGCAGGTTTTTGAGTCATGTATAATAAAATGAGAGCACATTTAGCACTGTTTTAGAGAACTGAGCTTGCTGTGCCTTGTAATGCTTAAATCTGATGCTTAGCGACTGTCTTATTTACTGCACTAATAATAAAAGACTGCATTAAATCTTTTGTCATTGCTATTTCTTTGTGAAATATTTAAGACCTAAGCCAATGTGTTGTTTATTAGATTAAAATGTTTTCAGCAGAAACTACAAACAAATGGCTTTTGTAGCCCAAACTTAACTTCCGGTAGACTTCCACATTGAATTAATAAAAAGAGAGTAGATTATTTTTTTTCTTCTAAAAAGCAAAATAAATAACCAGTAAATTACCTTTCTTCAAATCATAGCTAGCGTATCAATTATTACACTGAGCACACGTTTCTAAGTAAAATGAATGTATACAATGTTACTTACAGATCCTTAATTTTTTTAAATAGTTTCCAAATGCACACAATGATGATCCATGCGCACCGTCTCCCCTCGTCTTTTCGACAAAGTATTTGTTTGACAGGTAAGTTTAGTCACTAGCAGTGGCAGCTGGTGCTAAATTTTTTAACGTTACATGCCATACGTCGCCGTAACGTTACATTACATGCCATACGTCGCCGTAACGTTACGCTACATGCCATACGTCGCCGTAACGTTACATTACATGCCATACATCGCCGTAACGTTACATTACATGCCATACGTCGCCGTAACGTTACGCTACATGCCATACGTCGCCCTAGCGTAACATATGTTGCCAAAATAACGTATGGTGTTACGCTAGGGCAACATATGGTATGTTACGCTAGGCCAGGGCAACGTATGGTATGTTACGCTAGGGCAAAGTATGACATGCTACGTTAGGGCAACGTGTGTTATGGCAATGTATGGTATGTTATGCTACGACAACATATGTTATGTTACGTTACGGCACTTTATGGTAGGCTACGTTAGGGCAATGTGTGTTATGGCAATATATGGCATGTTACGTAACATACCATACGTTGCCATAATGTTGCCATAACGTAACATACCATACGTTGAATTAACTTAACATACCATACGTTGCCATAACATACATTGCCCTAACGTAGCATACCATACATTGCCGTAACGTAACATACCATACGTTGACCTAACGTAACATACCATACGTTGCCATAACATAACATACCATACGTTGACCTAACGTAACATACCATACGTTGCCATAACGTAACTTACCATACGTTGCCATAACGTAACATACCATACGTTGCTATAACTCACATTGCCCTAACGTAGCATACCATACATTGTCGTAATGTAACATACCATAAGTTGACCTAACGTAACATACCATACGTTGCCAGAACGTAACATACCATACGTTGCCATAACGTAACTTCCATATGTTGCCATAACGTAACATACCATACGTTGCTATAACTCAAATTGCCCTAACGTAGCATACCATAGATTGCCGTAACGTACCATACGTTGACCTAACGTAACATACCATAAGTTGTCATAACGTAACATACCATACCTTGCCATAACGTAACATACCATACGTTGCTATAACTCACATTGCTCTAATGTAGCATACCATCCGTTGCCGTAATGTAGCATACCATCCGTTGCCGTAACGTAACATACCATCCATTGCCATAACGCAGTGTTCTTCACTCTCAATCCTGGAGAGCCGGTGCCCTGCAGAGTTTAGCTCCAACCTTAATCAAACACACATACCTGTGATTTTCTAGTGATCATGAATAGCTTGCAGGTGTGTTTGATTGATTAAGGTTGGAGCTAAACTCTGCAAGGCACCGGGTATCCAAGGTTGGGAGTGAAGAACACTGCCATAACGTAACATACCATATGTTGCCATAACACACGTTGCCCTAACATAACATATCATACATTGCTGTAACGTAGCATACCATACGTTGCTCTAAGCCATTTCATTATGTTGTTTCCGCTGAAATTGTCGAGTTATCTAATTAAATAACACAAATAACTTAATAAGCCGCCACTGCTTGAATGTAATAAAATACACTTGAATACCAGAAAGTATGTTGTTATTTTTGTGCTAAATAAGTGTAAAAGTTATACACTACAAATAAATAGATTAGAAGTATAGTTCTACTTTACTTTAGTAGTACTTCAATCCACTTGAAAAAACTATAATACTAGTACTAGCCTACGTAAACTGATTTTTAGTGTATTGAAATAAATGGCATCTCAAAATAACACAGTTCAGTACAAATCAATGTTCTTACGTTTAGCTGAAGTACTAAAAACAAATGTTTTGTATATCAAGGAAAAGTTTAAGAAATAGTACATTTACTAGTTTACTTGGTGTATTTTAACACTCCATTTTTCCACCTGGGAATACAGCACCCACAAAATTTCACTGTACAAAAACATTTATTTGCATTAAATGTTAGTTACTGCATTTTATAGGTCTGTAGAGTGATCAGTTCCCTTTATAAACCAACATGTCTCACAGTTAGATACAAATATACCATACTGAATATTGAAAACACTGTTGCAGCATATAAGAAATTGAATACGTTATAAAAATATGATTGTGTACATTTTCAATTATTGCATCAGTACATATTTAGCAGCATAGATAGTTGCCACAAGGCACAATAAGAAGTGCTACAGGAGAAACATGAAGGAACTGAGAAACAATCGTGACAATGAAACATACAAACTAGAACAATCAAACAAAAGCATATTTTAACAAATTTTTTTTTTCTTTGTTAAGTCATATGAAAAATATAAAAGACTTTAACTTATGAAGGAGTAAAAGTGTTTTGGGCTTGTTTTGAAAGGAAAGAAAAACAAATGAAACGTGAGGGATATCAAGCAGCTTTCTGCTAAACCTGTTAATTGGTCTTCTACGTGTTTCAAAGGGATTAGGAAACATTTGTGTTGTTCACTGAACAAACAAGGAACTTGATGAAGTAACAATACAGTCAGTCCAACTTCAATCTCTCGCCCTTATTAGTGAATGGAACATTAAGTGTTCATAGTTACATTCATATATATACACAATTGAAACAATTAAAAGTTACAAACTATACTGATAGATGATTTTATACTTACATAAACCCTGTGAATACAGAAGTGATGGCTTTACCAACCAAAGAAGAACAATAAGTGCTCCAACACAAAATATTTTTCAATGAACTTTCCAATTTTTCATAATAAATCCATGTGGATTACAAGGCACCTTCTCTTCTTGGCCTATCTATTGGCTGAACCATGTGACCATGACCACCATATTTCAACCACATGGCACTGATTGGCATAAGGAACATCTTTATTTTATTTTCTTATCTTTGAGTCACTGTTAACACGAGAGAGGTAAAGGACCCTCTATTTCGAGAAACAACATCCCACTCTGACCTCCAGTTAGACCATCGCCCTTCACTAGAAAGTGATCATCTGGTTGGGCGGTAGGGGCCGGGCCTTTCGACAGAAGTGGCATGTTTGGCCCATCGCACTTCTGTTTGTTCAACCTCAAAGGCTCATCATGATGTTCGGCTATAACAAGAGGCTGTCGGTCTTCCTCTTCTGATATAGCAAACACTGGCACAGTGACATGGTTGTCCTCAGCACTTAATGCTTGTTGCTGGCCAGAGATGGCACTGGTGGTCTCAGACAGCTGATTTGAGCTTGTAATTCCATTTACAGTGTTCGACCCCTGTGGCTTGGAGGACTCGGATGTTCCAGAGAGCAGGCCGAAGCATGGTGGATTGAAACGGGTACGTCGGAGGTTGCTGGTGGAGTTAAGTCGTCGTTGGCGCTGGGCAGGCTGAGTCAGCGGGTATGAAGCGTTGCTCATGAAGGAGTCCGAGTGGCAGCCCTCATCAGGAGTCTGAGGTGGTACGTCTGAAAGGACCTTTGCCCTTCCACCATCTGTAACTGTGCTTGGAAGTCCCTGAGGGCAGAGTTTTAAATGTTATACAGTCATCATCAATAATCAAATCCTCTCTATTTGGGTCTTTGACAGACAGACAGATGTTTTCTGGACAATATGGACGCTCTATCAGCTGTCTCCCACATTCTGCACACCACTCTCACCCACATCGACAACAACATAGTGAATCATGTAATGTTGCTGTTTATAGACTATTGCTCAGCCTTTAACACCATCATAGACTTGCCTCTAAGCTCAGGGACCTTGGTTTAAATACCTTCCTCTGCATTTAGGTTACAAAGTTCCTCTCAGGCAAACCCCAGGTTGTGAGAGTGGACCAGGACACCTCCAGCATCATCACCCTGAGTACAGGAGTACCACAGGGATGTGTCTTGGGCCCTTTGCTTTTTTCTCTTTACATGTGACTAAACATGTGTCCATTGCATAGTACCCCACGGTTTGGTTTGGGTTAGCTCACCTCACTTTGGCTTGGTTAGCTTTTCCATCAAGTTTAGTAATACTTCGGAGTGGGAGGGATTATAGGTGTGTCGTTATATTTGCGCTGCCTACTGCTATGACATCATACAAGTGAGAGCATTGTTGTACATTCAAATACATTCATTTATTTCTCAGTCTGTTTTTCATCACTGAAAGGGAGTTTGGGAACTCAGAGCAAAGCACAGATGACAACCGGTTTACTCGAGACAGCGCAAGCTAGCATGAAGGTAAAGCTATTATTTTACATTATAGTAATGACGCTGGTAGTGACGATTCCCTCAGACCAATCAGTGCTATACAGTGTTTTCGCGTCACGTTTTGGTATCTGCTCTGGTCGCTTGGAACCCCAACTGAGGGGGTACTAAAAAAAGTATTGGGTACTACGTACTGCGCCCAGTGGAAAAGCCCCCAAAAGTAAGCTGACCCAAACCAAACCAAACCGTGGGGTACTACGCAATGGAAAAGCGCCATAAGTGTCCTGTGCCCTCTCATGTATACAAATTATCTTATGCAAGTGGGTATTTAAAGAGACCTAATATTAAGTAGGTCCAAAATACCATAATACTCACACTGTCCACCAGTTTGGTAAAGGGGCTTGTTGAATTCCAACTACACCATTTCTTATGAAGTTGGGGAAGCGGAGGAATGAGATCCTGGAAGGTTCGTACGCTCCATGCTCTTGGTCGTGTGCTGTTTGCTGATCCAGTAAGACTGCTCTTGGTTACAGTAGGCAGGGCTGAATCTGGAGATGACCAATCAAAGAGGCGACTGGGTCCTGTGTCACTGTGTCTTAGGAAACGGTCTCGTTGCTAAGAGAGAGTATAGTTTTAGATTCTTCATTATAATTGACAAATCCTATAAACATCCCTCAATGCTGAAATTCAAACTTTCATCCAGACAGCAGAATCCAATACAGTATAAAATATATGAATCTCTTTTATAAATGTACATTTGATGCAAAATGTTGGCTAAATGAAATGCGTTGTGTTTCATAATGCTTCAAATGTTTAAATCAATATAATTTGGTGGTTCATTCTTTAAGAGCCAATAAATAAAGGTCACCACAATGTCTGACTATTTCTCTTCTATAAATTTAATTTATTTTTTTCTTAGCAGTTCTAGACACCGTGCCCAGGTCACAAATCTACACGAGGGCCACGCAAAGCCAAAACCTTTACATATTTTATGCTAGGCAGTTAATCAGACATGTGTGCGATCTTTGTGTAAGCTTCAGAAGGGGTTTTCTCATCCATAGGGGTTTGACAGTTCTCACACACAATCTCCAGGAGATCCCAATGTCTAGACGAGTATTATGTTGGGTTTAATCTTGAGCTGTTCTGGCATTGTGACATTATAACGAACACAATACCAAATTGTTTGGCTTTGGGCAAAGGCAAAATAGGATAAAGGAACTACAGTGCCAAAAAGTTAGGGTGCACCCCGCAGCGTCTCGCAAAGAGATGCAGGTTTCTGATTCTTCTCAAACCTCTTTGGATGAACGCAGCTTGGCAAATTTTTCATGTCACAATTTAGAGCCAAAGCAGTATGGACCACACGCACACACACATTCGCGGAGAAACGCACAGCGCTGGAGCTGGGAAATTGGCTACGGGCGGAAAGCATTCATTAGGGAGAGCTATTAGTGGGCCAGCACCCCTTCGGCTGCCAGAGTTTCTCTGTCCCAGCATCCTCCAGTGAAGAGCAGCGTCTATGAGGCCAAGCTTCTTGGTGTGTGGTGATGTTCAATCAATGCAGAACACTGCACCGGCTATTCATGCTGAAAACTATTCAGTGTCATGAAGAAAGCTTACCAAGCGAGAGTAAACAGATAGTACAAAGCCATCGGAGTATGACGAGATAAATATGCATTGAAATTTTTATAATTGTAAAAATTGGACAAAACAAAGTATGAAATGCCATTGAATGAGATAGATACCTACAAAGAATGCATGAGACCAATGCAGACAAGGGTGAGATACAGGCAGATGAGGAGTGAAATAAGATGCATGCATCTTACTCCTTTTCTGCGTGAATCTCACCCTTCAACTGCATCGCACTTCTCGTCTGTGTGTAGCATGCAGATAAGGAGTGACACCCATTCAGATGAGAAGTGAGATGTGTGCAAACATGGAGTGAGACCCATGCAGATGAGATATATTTAGAGGAGTAAGGCACATACAAGTGAACAGTGAGATACTTACTGTGTGTGCAGAGAAGGGCAATTTAGCTGAAGCAGGTGTAGAAATGTTCACAAACACCTCATCTGTGCCCAGCTCTAGTTCAGTCAGGCCACTGGAGAACATCTCCAAAGCAGTCTTCTCTGATGCATCACATGCTGCATTTACTGATGATCCTTCACAGCAAACAACATATACGCCGGGCATTAAATGTTAAGAAAATGACTTTCAATGCAAACAAATCAGTTTTAACATTATTGGTACATTAGTTGCTGGGTCTCCATCCAAATTTGAAGCTTATCATTTCAAAATTCACAAAAAACGAAAAACAAACAAATGTGAATCAGGTGTTTTTCCATCAAGTTGTTAGAGCGAATGACGGTGGTATTGGTAATCTAGTAATAAACTTCATCTTCATTTTTTTTCTCTTTTTCAAATATGGGTAGGTTTCTTCAAAAATACCAAATTTTGAGCAAAAAGCTGAGATAATTGTATTTTTGTAAAGAACTTTTGTTAGGGATCAGATTCAGAACAATGAACAAAGTTTTGACTGTTTTTGGATCAGTGTATGCATTAGGGTGATTCTCATGAAATCCAGACTTTCATAAGGTGTCCAGCATCAGATTTTTGTTTAATATATTGCACATATAAGATTAATGTCTGAACTTACTATAAATATTATTTTAAGAGGATTTAAAAAATATTTTTTTTTATATTTACTATTTTTAGATTATCAATATCAAAAATGATCATTACCGCAACATGATATTACATTAAATATACGCATTTACAAACTCATGTTTCGGTAAATGAGAACTAAAAAGTTGTCTAGGTACTATGACAAACAAAATTTCAACTTTTATCTGGAGTGAAAGAATAAGAACTGCTTACCTGGTAGTAGGGATGCTAAACAATTAATCGCGATTAATCATTAGCAGAATAAAAGTTTTTGTTTACATCACATATGTGTGTGAACTGTGTATAATAAATATGTATATATATATATATATATATATATAAATATGAACACATTCATGTATAATTTTAAGAAAAAAAATGTATATATTAAGTATTTATATTTATATATAAAATAAATTATACATAAATATACAAATGTACACATTTCTAAAACATATACATGCATGTGTGTACATTTATTTATACAAATTTATTATACACAGTTCACACACATATATGATGTAAACAAAAACTTTTATTCTGCTAACGATTAATCGCGATTAATTGTTTAGCATCCCTACCTGGTAGCCATCTTGAGGGTCACAGTCAATTTTGTCCCTTCCAACAATTTTTTTTAAATGTTTGATTGAATTATTGAAAATTGTTGCGGAGGATGAGAAAATTGCTCTTGGACACTTTATATTCCTTATTATTGTCTCTACATTTACCAATGATCACCAAATATCACATGTTTCTTGACTGTAAATGTTTAAAATATAACATGCACTGAAGCTTTTATTTTTTTATTTTTTTATTATAAATTTTCCATGTCAAAGAACCCAAATCCAGTCATGGACACGTTGCGGTAATGAAAATTTTCCCTTAAATGTGGAAAAAACAACAAAATTGGTTTGTATGATGTCATTTGAAATCATGTGCAAAATAGTACATGAAGAGATGTTTGTAAATGTATGCTTCTTATTTTGATTCTCTTACTTTGCATTTACTTTTTTTATCAGAATGTTTCATGACAACTCATAAGTCTAATTTCGCGAGAATCACCTATTAGTGTTTAATAAGTGGGGTAAAAGCGCCACCTAGTTGATAATAGCGGAAACATGAATTGCCGTTAAAACTTGTTATTGGCAGGGAAGTGTTTTTTCTGAATTGATGAGATAACTAGTCATAGCAGGGAAAGCTTTGATAGAAATAGGGGTCTTGCACTATTGTCCTTAACCTTTTATCCTTAGAGACAAAGTACAGAAAGTACAGCACAGGTTCAGAGAGAGGACATATGAACTCATCAACAGCTTTCCTCAACACCCAGAACCCAATGACCCCAATGTTCCCTTCTACGACAAAAGCAGAAAACAATAGAAAGAGAGAGAGAGAGAACCTGTATGGGACTGGCTGTGGTGGAGGGAATGGTTGTTGTTGTCGCCCGCTTTACCCGTCTGCTGCTCCAGGCGATTAGAAGAAACCATCTGCAGTTCACTAACATCTGCTGCTGAATTCAAAACTCCTCCTGGAACCTGCAGCACAGGGCAGGTTTACTACACATGTTACAAAACAAACTCTTCCTCCATAAAGATAAACCTTGAACAGAATATAAAAAGAATAAAAGAATACAACATCATCCTATATTTTGTGTGTTTACCTCTGAGCTGATGGACGAAGCAGTCGTGGCTCCTTTCGCACACAGTTTTGGTCTGGTAACACACAAATAACATCACTGTTATTTTTATGTACTTATCAGGTGCTGCATTAAATAACCATTTACTCCTCTCGGCTTAACCACGTTACAATATCTGTCTAGGTAGGACACACAGGGAGAACTCAAATACATAAAACTAATTTCCGGCGTGTTTGCCGTACACCGGTGCAATTTTGTGAAGGCTAAACCAGATATTTCAATCTGTCTGATTTCTCCTGCAAAATCGATTATAATTGCATGACCTTGGAAGCCCAAGGATGAAATTCATATCCAGGCTTCAGTTATATTGCCTCTATATCCCACAGAGAACAGTTAGGACATTGAAATAGTTTTGTAAGCCTCTCCTGTTGAGAACTGAAGCTGGAATTTAACATATACCTGTAGGCAACTTTAAGAAAAATAAGGCAGACCAATCTAGGGTTCAACCTTGTTATTTTCAATATCTTTGGTACCGACAAGGACCCAGCGTGCCACTATTATTGATCCAGATGTGTTTACATTTACACAAAAAATATTGATTGCTTAAAATATGAATTGTTTTCTCTCCCAAAAAATTTCCAATAGTCCCTTTCAGATTT
Organism: Paramisgurnus dabryanus; assembly: GCF_030506205.2. Lineage (NCBI taxonomy): Eukaryota > Metazoa > Chordata > Actinopteri > Cypriniformes > Cobitidae > Paramisgurnus > Paramisgurnus dabryanus. The sequence continues at coordinate 28,486,065 of NC_133341.1, read as the reverse complement.
ACTATTTATACACTGTAGAAAAATGCAGCATCAAGTTAAAACAACTTTGTTTTGCAAGTCAATTCAGCCCCCCATTTTTAAGTTTTGTCTTAAAAAAAGTTTGACATAACTTATAAAATTCAAATTGAAATTGTTGATTTGAAAAAAAAAATGCTGCATATTATTTACACGTGTTCGGTAAAATTATCATTTTTGTTTAATTCTTTCAATTACCGACAACATTTCTGCCAAATTCATAAAAAAAATAACGTTTTTTTTAATTTATTTACAAAAATTGAAATGGATAAACATGGTCCAAACAAACAAAGATACAGTGTTTTCTGACCTTCAATACTGCAGAAAAAACAAGTTCAAATTCATTTCTCAACAACAAAATACTAATGTTTTTACATTTAAGGAAAAAAAATGAAAAAAATTGGGGAAAAAACTTTTTTGTCACTTCTTTAATGGGTCTTGTCGTTATGCTCTCAATATTTTACATTTGCTGTTTGGTGATTTTATGTGATACCCAAGGTTTGCTTTTGTTGAAATCCAACAGACACTGGACTGAAATGGTCACAATCTTGAAATGATAATTTAAAGTTAAAAATGGAGTGGTCTCTTAATTTTTCCAGTGGCTGATGATGGATGGGCTTCAAAAATGGCCACTATTCAATGCCATTACAAAGCCAAAAAGAGTCAGGATATTATTTAATATAACTCAGATGAAAAAGATGGTGTAAAATTGGGTTAATTTTTAATCTGTAGTAAACTATTCCTTCAATATTAGTCTTTGACCTAAGATATAAAGTAGACAGCAACATTTATGCAGGGCTTTTCCTAATTTCTGATACTTTTTTTTTCAATTTCTGATACATTGTTTTTCAACCCATACTTGGGACAAAGCAAAGAATACAGATGTTATTTTGGCATACTGAGGATGCAAAAGGAATACACAATCCTTTGATGTTGTCTAGAACATCTAGCCTATATTGTATTTGTCCGCCTAGTAAATCATATTGAAAGTAATCAGATGACAAGACTCTGTTTACACCTGCATTCAGTGCTATTATTTGTAATTGGATCACCAGAGGCAGATAATAATACCGGATATAAATGAGGCCAATGAGAGACATCATTGTTCATTTAAAAAGTTAATTTCAGTTAAGGCAAACTGTCTGCAACCTAAAAACACACTTTAAGAGTAAAACTACTATTCTCAACAAAGAGTTCAAGTTGTACTTTTAGTTTGTTTAAACACAAGCATGATATATCAATTGAAGCAGGTCTCTGCTTTCCGCTTTCATATCATTTCTCTCCACTTCTTAAATTTCCTTTTTTCTATTGTGTTGCTGCACATTGCTTTTGAGCATCCGGTTTACGGGCAGGTGCGGCACCATGGACATGTCCAGGTATGAATAGCGATTTAGCATCAAAGTTTTTCCGAAAGTGTAGAAGAAAGACTTGGTTTAGGATGCCAACAATGGGGAACAATAACTCCAGCTGAGTCAACATTAACTGTGAGATGTTAGATGTCACGGACGTGGGACTGGGCATGTGACTAATTCTAAAGAAAATGAATGCCAGACTAAATGTGATACTGAGAGAAGTAACAGAGCGGAAAAGTGAGGATATACAGTAAAATAATAAAAATGCAAGTGGCAGAACTACGGTCTTGAAATTTCAAGCCAATTTTTAAAAAAGCTGAGAATTATCGTCTGACTTTTAATAGTCGTTGTTGCACAAACACGCACAAAAAACCCCACCATTAAAAAATTACATTAAATTAAAGCAAATAAAGCTCAATGAATTCTAAAAGTACACAAATGCTAACATGATTCACAATGTTATAGCATTGTTATGTTTCACTGTTTTGCATTGCAGTAATGAGAAGGATGGTGTGTTCAAACGCCACAAAAATCCTTCCTCAATAGCTATAATCCTACAAAGAGACTTTTCAAGTGACATGACCTTTTTGGAAATCTAGCTATCTGCCTATGATTCATAAACACATTTGCATTGCATCATGGGATTTTTTATCTGGCTTTTCTTGCAAAACAAACCACCACATGTAGAACTTTCAGTCGTACCTGAAAATCGCACAGAGGATGCCGGCGAGACACACGGCAAACACAACCGCTCCACTAACTGCTCCCAGCAATGCACCTGTGCCGCCCTCTGAAAGCGATGCAGATTTCTGACGCCCCATCATTGCTGACTGTGTCTGATTCTGATATTGAAACAGTAAAGCGAAACCACGCCCCAAGTGAGTGGTTGTAATCAACTCCATGACGACCTCCATCGTGTCATCTTCCGATCCAAACACCAATTGGCTGCTAGAGGGACGTCTGGAGCCGCAGAATCGAGATGAGAAGGTGATGAGGTCTGATATGTAGAGGACATCTTGGGGACAGGCGTCTATCAATGGTGGAAAGGTGTTAGGGCTCAGTTCTTCGTCCATTTCGGTGGATGTTTCCGAGCTGGTAGTGACAAAGTTGACGTTATTTTCCATAGGGTCACTGGCTGCTCTCGATGCTTGGAGTGAAACAGAATCCCCAACCTTTTTATCCTCGTCTTGAGCTCCAGATAATTGTTGAGAAGATTGTGGAGATGAGAGTACTGCGTAGGGGGAATCAGACAGCATTTTGTCAGAGTTGGAAACTTTGGTCATCTCCATTTTGGTGGACTGCTCTTGAACAACCACTTGCTTGACCTCTTCTCTCCGTGCAGATGGGACTTTTTTGAAAAAACTTCCCATGCTCTGGCCAACAGATAGGCTTTTTGAGACCTCTGCATTTTCATCAGTTGGTTCCTCATCGGTGGTGTCTGCTAATGTATTGGTACTGTCGGGACTCCCAAAAACATCGAAATCAAACATCTCCATAATCAGCTGATGGCCAGCGGGTATGAAGAACTGCCACACACAATGAGTGCCAGATGAATAGTTATACGGGAAGCCGGGTGACAGAATAAGACCTTGGACATCCGAAACATCCACCTTGGCTCCACAGTCAAAGTAAACCTTAGGATCAAATACAAAAAAGCATATTAGCTAAATTTTATTGGTTTTATTGGTCACATACACAAACATACATACACAGTACAACATGTAGTGAAATGCTTGACGATAGGAAAAATATAAACAGAAACACTAGGGACCTCCAAACCGACGCAGCCATCCGAGAATATACATTTCAAACCAAATGGAAGGGATTCAATTTTATTCATACAACAGATAGGACTAAGGGACCAGGCTCTGTATAGACAACTTTAAATACGAAAATTGTAGGTTGAAGTGTATTAACCAAGGTTTTTCCAATGCCAGTCTTGCACTGTCAGAAATATGTTTAAAAAATGTCCCAGGCTGTCACTGGGCCAGAACCCTTCAAAATGTCCTAATAAATACCATTGAGGTACACACATGTATATATTTGGTACCAATATGTACCTTTGAGTTAGCCTGGGTGCCAGCCAAACTTAGCTCCGCACACAACATTTCAGGTCGGGAAGTTCGGTCTGGTGTCACTCCATTGTGGCACAACTATGCTCAAACCAAAGCTGGTTCAACCAATAATTGTCAGGGAGGGCTTTATACGATGATTGACAGATGATCAACAGTAACGTAATCAACCACGTCACCAAAGAGCGGTTGTGTTGAATCCGTTTACAACAAAGATGGCTGCCGCTGAAGAATTGAGATGTAAAAATTCTGCCATCGAGTCTGTTCTAGAAGATATCGACAGCACAATGATTTAAAAGAGGAACTGAGAAACGCAATCAAGGCATTTGTTGATCGGAAAGATGTTTTTACCGTCCCTCCTACGGGATTCGGCAAAAGTTTAATTTATTAGCTGGCTCTGATGGTCGCTAAGATGATTGGACACAATGAAAATGGGCAACTCAGTGGGACGACAACGTAGATATTGTTAGCGGTTGTTGCCAGCAGCTCCTTTTCGGAAGCTTACAAATAGTAAGAGATAGTCTGACTGCACAACTTAGTAAATAACTAACAATGTCCTGATATGAATGAAAACAGTAAACATAGTGGGTGTCAATGTAGTTTCGCTAACTCAGACTTGGTACAATCATTATGTTAGTTTCATTGTAGCGAAATAACTAGCAGTTCAGGTCAGGCTGCAAAAGGACAGGCGCCATTTCAACATACAGGGTACATCACACACTCGGTTGCTGTAGGTCTATCCAAATGAGTGCAGAGGCATTTTTTTGTCCTGGTTTGGTTGAAACACCCCCCATAATCACAGCCCTATGGAGCGGTATCAGACTCAAAAACTTGAATGGAGTATGACAATGTCAGGCTACCATTAAGGTACTAATATGAACTCTTTAGGTGCAAAGGTGTACTTTTTAAAACTGTGTTGCCAGAGTGAAAATTAAGGACCATTTTTCACCAAGTTTTATGACAGCGTGGTGGCCTATTCTCCAACAAAGTTTTCTTCAAACTCTGCAGGATAGTGTAGCAAATTTAAAGGTGACATAGAATGATTGAACGGGGTATTTATCCTTGTTCTGTGATGTGACATGTAGACAAAAAATTTTTTGTTTGGGTCTGTAATGCCTTAGAAGCTTCCTAAAAACCTCTCTCAGATAGCTCTATTAGGGTGGGGGATTTTAAACAAGTGGTTTTGCACCTATTTGGCTCCCCCTACTGGCTTAACTTCCAATCTCACTACTGATTGGTTGACTTTGCTGCCACTCAAAAAATTTAGCCAATTATTTTAAAGTGGAGGGGCAGTGAGATGCCTGTGATGTCATAAGCATCAGTTTTTCAGATTGGGCCATTTTCAGGCTGACATTTCTAAAAGAGGAATATCTATGAGACTGAGATGTTTAGCATGTCTAGCACTTTTTGTATGTTCGTAAATGCGGGTAGACTACCATTATTCAACAAAGACAAGGTAAAAACAAATTTTCATTCTCTGTCCCCTTAGGGGCCAGTCACACCAATAGCGTTTATGGCAGTTGCAGGCGCCTTTTTTTAATGATATTCTATGGGCAGGGCGCATTTGCGCGCTGTTTATGCGCGCCGAGCGCCTTGCGTTTTTTTGCCGCCTGCCGCGCACGCGTTTTTGAAGGAGCGCTGAGAGCGGAGAAGCGCCCGACGTCATTCGTGTCTTTCCATTGTCCAATCGAATGAGGGGAGAGGCGGGCCTTACGTTGTGGCGAGGGAAGTTTACAGTTGCTTTGAAGAACCGGACACCACTCGCTCACTCTCTCCTGTGTGTTTGTGCACCTCTCACCCTCAAACAAGGTCAGAGCAAGCGTCCTCTTTTTAAAGTTTCTGCTGATATGACAGTTAACAGCAAAAGAGAGCTCATGCTTCAATATTTGATTGACAAGACAGCTGACTCGGTGGTTGCTTAGCAATATGAAAAGCCGCGTCGCACTGCTCTTTTTTTAAAAAAGGCAGTGCAGTGCGTTGCGCCTTGCGTTTGCAAGCGTTTAAAGCGCTTTTGGTGTGACTGAAGCCTTAAAGAGAGAAATGAGAAAAATAAAACATTTATTGTACAGTATGCACTCCTTGAGTTTAATAAGATGTAAGAATAATACACTTACATCCAGTAGAGAAACAACAGACTGCCCAAGGTAATAATTCCCAGAACCTGCGCTGAGGGGGTTTTAAAATCATAAAAAAATGGAGCCTGCTGTGGGTCTAGCACTGAAAGTTCAAGAGAATGGCACATGTTCAACAAACCAAGAGGCAAATCTTGCATGCTTCTCAAGTTCATTCAATGCCACATTAACAGCATTAAACAATTTTGGCAGACGCTGACGGTCTGACGGTAAGTAGAAAATTTAGATGCTGGAAAACTGTGCGAAGAATAACAACTCACCCTATTTTAGAGCAACAACAACGGACAGCTGGAAAAGAAACTTGTTACTGAATGTTATGTAGGGAAAGTTAGCTTTGATTTGCCTACCCGCCCTAAACTATTCATCCTTTCCTACTTCATCAGGTATCAAAGTTGGACATGCTGGCTGCTTTGCTACCCTCAGGGAAAAGTTTTTCAGACATGCTGTTTGTAATATCTCACGGGTGTGCAGGATGATGGAACCTCTCTATAACCAGAAGCAGATGGGAATCGGAGGCAGACCACTCCAAATCGAGCCTTGGCAGGGCAGTGTTTGTTTATTGGACTTCCTAATGGCACCAGGTTTGGACTACAGGAGAGTATAATGAAACTTCAAAACCTTGTCAATACAAGACAGGTCTCAAGAGGAGTCAAGTGATGACCATAGGCAGCACAGAATTGATATTAAACCATTCTTAATGCATGCTTGGTGTCCATGATGCATCCATGCAAGTTATTTCTCATGAATAAAAAAAATGTGGTTACCAGATCCTTTCAGCCGATATCAGCTAAATGCAGCAAATTGAAACCATCGAACAGTACCATAGTAAAGATAACATAAAGAGATAACATATTAAACAAATAATAAGCGATTTGCACCACGACCATGATTTCCCGGTCACCACCGATGATTTAAATCCCTGATTCCTTAAATCCCTTGATATCCTGTTTCTGGATATCCCCTAAATCCCTGAATATTCAGTTTAACTTGGAAATGAGCTATTTTGCAGAGGTTATGTGAGTTGCAATAGGCTTGGGATTTGTAACCTTACCCGCCCCAAAATCACAACTTGTTTAAAGTAAAATCGGCACAAAAGCCCTAAAGTAAACTAAAAAAAAAATGACCTCAGATCAGTATAGCCCAAAAGACAGAACAACGTCAAACGGTAAAATCCTCTTTAGCTAAACTTCCTTCTTTTTCGTTGAAGCTCCATGTTTTCTGACTCAGTTTGCTTGTCAAACTCAGCTACAGCTAACAGAGATCAGCTTGTCAAAGCCTGCCAAACTGTTACCTGAATTTCATGAGCTACTACGCTAATAATTACGTTCCACACATTTAAGCCGGTCAAATGGCACTCACTGTATGGGTGTAAAGTAAGCCGATTTCAGGAAAGTTGAGCAATGCAGAATGCACACAAATAAGAGAAAATACCTGCAGCAAGAGGTGAAACAAGGTTTGTGTTAGTGGTAAAGAAAAATGTAACCAATATTCAGTGCGTTTACATGCACAAAATAAATATCTACCACAAGTAAGCTTATTATAAAAAAACTGTTTTCATGCGTTTACATAAACTGGCTACGCAGGATGTACAGATTTGTCAGGTTTCTCGCAGGCAGTGATGCTATAGATTTGACAACTTATCTTTAGTCACTGCCTATAGTCTTGCTTGTCATTCAAAAAGCTTGTAAATGTAAAAGAGTTTTAAAACTGTTGAAAGCATTACTTTATATTTACTTACATTTGTGATGTTTATCTTTTACATGCGCACATAAACAAACTTTAGGCTTTTACATGCGAAACAAAATTGGGGTAATAAGCAGAAATCTACCTGTGCAAAATTTTGCTTTAGCCATTTATGACTTTCCCCGATAAAAGAAAACTGCTTAACATACTTACATGACCTTACACATTATCAATAATCGTACTAAGACTGAAAACACACTCAATAAAAGTAAGTCCACGATAAATCAAACATAAAGGCGAAATATATTCAACTAACATGTACAATGTAACAATTTTCTTGTTGCACTTACATTTTTAAGTTTAATCAATTTGAAAAAAAACAACCCTATTAATTTCAATTTTCTTGACTAGTGAGGAGTTAAAAATAAAAAATAATGTTGTAATAACTTAAATTAATACAAATAAAATAAAATTAGCTTATAGCAACTCCTCATTAGTCAAGAAAGTTATATGAACTTAATTTTTTTAACAGAATATATGAAAGTTATATGAACTTTTTTTACAGAATGAGTAAATAACACTATTGTATTATATTTTAATGTAGTATAAAGAGTATACTTTGTAACATAAATAAAAAAAAGAGAAAATAAGTATAAGATTGACACAGTGCAGTTCTGAACAACTATACATTACAGTAGAAACAATAGCGATATTATCATACCATGACCCAGCTATAAAACTTCCTATTCCCTGCCATCCTGAACAAGAACAAGTAAACCAATTATTATTTCATATATATTAACAAAAAAAAAAAAAAAAGTTATATAAATAAAATTGCCCCAAATGTTCATGTCATTCTCTTATCATTTTCCTGTTTCAACGGCTTCACTGAACTACCCATTTAAAGTGATTTGCTCTTCTAAAGCCATTTGGTCCAATCATGTCCAACACGATCTCTTCTCATTTCAAAAGATAAAAATGTTGGCAGTGATTTTTGAATTCGCCCTTTGAATAGATGAAATTGGGTCATAACTGCGGCTCCACCATAATGGTGCACTATCAGCTGGTACCATGCATGGTACATTTCACATGAATGGTGCCCAAAGTACCACAGAGTGGTATAGAATATGGGACATTCTTATAATGCCAAACATCCCAGCTTTGTAACATCAGAGTGCCGTGCTGGTACTACGGGTACTGGCACTCTCATAAGGGACATTGGATGGGTTTGCTGTTTGGTTAGAGAGCATTTTATTGAAATGAGGGTAATAAGAATCAGGTTTTTACATAATGTCCCGCTGGTCATCGCACCACAGACTAGCAGAAACAGAACCCACAACATCCTTCTTCTGCCAATCACACACATTTTTTAATCCATTTACATTTTTAATACAAATTCTTGGAGTTACTGTGCACAGTTCCTAAGTGCATGCCAAAAATGCTATTAAAATGTTACAACTTTGCTCTTAAGTGTCTTTCTTTGTTAAGCAGGACAACGCAAATGTTAACCAATGGGCTTAGAGGATGCAGTGGCTTTATGAATGGTCACAATGAGGAAGTACAATGATTTGTGAATGCCAGTCAATATAGACTTTAGGGTTAGGTATCAATGGCCAGTACACAAATAGTTCCTATATCAAAGGTGCTTTAAAACAATGAGTGAGTCAGTATGGCTACTACTATACTAATACATTCACTCTCCTTTGCAAAAGCATGCAAGCAGATCATGTTTACTTTGTTACTTGTGTATACCTAAAAGTTACTTGACAACTGATGCCAATGAAACTAGTTGTAGGCTATTGATGTTGCTATACAGTCGCTATATAACAGGTAACAATTAAAAAACAAGAATAAAGAAGTGACAAGAAATTAGGGCACTTAAAACCCTGTGGGCACTGACACAAAAAGTAGAGATTAGAGAAACACTATAAAGGTAATGCAGTAACTTTAAAAAATAAAAATATGATAGCTGTGAAGATTATTTTGTGCATTATTCTTTATATATATATATTTATGTTATATAAAATATGAATATACCTATATATTTATATAAAAGTGTTAATTACTTTTTACTGAAATATAAACAAAAGTAAAAACGATAAAAGTGCAATGTTTCTTTAATGATAGATGATTTTTGCAAAAGTTTTTCTTTCCCTTCTTTCTTTTTTGTTTCACTCCTTCCAAGAGTGTGAGAAAAACATTGCCAGATAATCTTGCAGCTGTTGCAGGGAGCTGCAGATTTCACAATGAAGGCTGCAATGTGAAAAACAGTGCTAAAACTTTCACTTGTATCTGATATTTTATGCACATCTCTCTCATCTTTCAACCTTAGAGGTAAATAATAATAATCTACAATGCCACAATCATTCATTTGCACTAAAAAAAAACCGTGTACATGTGTACAATACATCTGTATACAGGCATATATGTTTAGTTTTCCATATTTTTGTATACCGTGTACTATTGTATATTGTGTATATTGTGAAAAGCTGGGACAATAAAAGTGATTTGATTTTGATTTGAACATTTCATAACTCTTCTTGATTTCGTTTTTATGGAAATCTCTTTCTCTTTCTGACCTTCACAACATTTTGGCAGATAAGGCTCAGAGGCCTTTAACAACAGACTTATTGTAGAAAAGCATGACATGAAATGAAACACAAGAAATTAAATAAGTTCACGTCACGGTTTTGCACTCTGGAGGGTTTTCACAACAGAAGATTCAGAGATATTATAAGCTGACAATATGACTACTTGTGTGAGCAGAGGGTTAAAGCCCTATTGCCACACACACACACACACACACACACACACACACACACACACACACACACACACACACACACACACACACACACACACACACACACACACACACACACACACACGCTCAAATGCACAAACACCCCTGTGATTCCTCTGCAAACATGCAATGGGCCCCTGTAAAGGGGCTATCAGGGGAGCAAAGCTATTTATTGGTTTTGAAAAGTGAGATTGCTTTAAGCACAGTGAGACTATGAGCCACTTCAAAAAAGCATTCTTGATAAATCTATCATGTGCCTTCTCAAAAAGAACCTGCCCTTTATTAAATTAAACTCTACATTGGGGACACTGGCCCTTTAAAAAAATGTAAATAGATATCTGTCAAACAAGTACAATGTTTTAGATCCAGGGCTGGTCTCAATGTCATTATGGCATTATTAAGTTCTCCCGTGGAAGTATCCTAAAAATACTTACTGTACATAAAGTGCACTTCAAGGCAAATGAAAAGTTTTACAATCAATCATCTTTATTAGGAGGTTGGTATAATAATTGTAAATGATTAGAATAATGCTGCTTAAAAACATTTTACATTAACTTTATGAAGTATTGATTCAGTTGCATAACCAAATATGCCGCATTGGGTAAAATTAACCTAGAAAATGTCCATATTAGACCCAACCATAGGTTAAAGGTCACGTTCTTTCAGATCACATTTTTTAAACCCTAGTTAGTGTGTAATTTTGCTATAATAGCATAAATAATACCTGTAAAATTATAAAGCTCAAAGTTCACTGCCAGGCGATATGTTTTCTTTAACAGAATTCGCCTTTCAAAGCCTACAGCGAACGGCCGTTTGGACTACAGCCCTATACTTCCTGCTTTAATGACGTCAGTTTTTTTGACTAAGCTCCACCCACAGGAATACGTCAGTCGCCAGCTAAGCTAACGGCAAGCTACTGTAAGCTGCTATCGAATCACAACACACTAAAAAAACTACACAATCAGAACTCATTACGCATTTCTGGATGGACTTCATAGAAAAAGGACGACATCAGCTCGTTTTGAGGACAGTGAAAACAGCGGTATACAGATTAAATTGTGTAAATTGTGTGAAAAATACCACGTTTTTTACACGTAAAATATGAACACATGTTATATTGCACAAAATCAAAGCTTCAAAAACACAGAAAGAACGGGCCTCAAAGGTTAGGTTTGTCCATATTTTACCCAACAACTTTGAACCAACCCAGCATTTCTTTAGTTTTTTTTATTCAGAGTGATTTTAAAATCAATCATTTTCATAATCATTTACAATTTTCATAAACAAATCACATTTCATAATCATCGTTCACACCCAGACCAAACGAATCATTGCTGTATTTGTCTCAACAAATCACGTTTTCTAGGTTTCCAAATTCACATGAATTTTGTTTTCTGGCCAACCACGGCACATTAGTGGTTAGCTCTCATTAAAACTGTTATACTGTAAGTGGCTCTCTCCATTCTCATGGGGGCCGGGTGAAAGTGTCAGAATTGTGTGGGTGTGATGCAGCATTTGTTGGGTGAGGTTATTGAGAGAAATCATTTACAATCCACAAGTGCTTTGCATAGACATGCGAACACAAATGCATGCATACAACCAGGAATTTAAGACCCACGCAGCACTTACTGAAGAATGAGAGAAAATCATTCATTGTGTGCGTCAGCCCTAGTCATAATTTTTTTGATAAACACTTGAGATTAAATCTAAGTATATTGCGTGACACAATATATGTGTTTTTCAGCCGCAATTGAAAATGATTGTAAACTTTGTCTTTAAAATGCAGGAATTAAAATTTACTTCAACTTCCAACTCATAGGGGCAGTTTCCTGGACAGTGTTCAGATTAATCCAGGACTAGGCCTTAGTTATATTAGGATATTTAAGTAGTTTCTACAAAGTAACCTTACAAAAAAAAAACATTACTGATATTGAGACAAAACAATGGCACTGATATATTTTAAGATATGTCAGTGCAAACCGATTTCAGTTACGACAGCTCAAACATTAATTTTAGTCAGGTACTAGACTTAAGCAATTTCCGGGAAACTTCACTCATAGGTTTAGTTTAGGGATGCTAAACAATTAATCGCGATTAATCGTTAGCAGAATAAAAGTTTTTGTTTACATCACATATGTGTGTAAACTGTGTATAATAAATATGTCTATATATAAATATGAACACATTCATGTATAATTTTAAGATTTTTTTTTTATATTTTAAGTATTTATATTTATATATAATATAAATTATACATAAATATACAAAAGTATATACACATGTAAACATTTCTAAAACATATACATGCATGTGTGTACATTTATTTATACAAAGTTATTATACACAGTTCACACACACACATATATGATGTAAACAAAAACTGTTATTCTGCTAACGATTAATTGCGATTAATCGTTAAGCATTTACTTCCATCCTTTCCCCTTTCCCTAGAAGACAACTTAAGCAAAAAGTGACATTGTTTACTCCACTATCTCTTAATGATGATAAAAATCAAACAACAACAAAAACACTTCCAGTTTCAAAATTCTAGTTAATGCAAAAGGAAAAAGAGAGCTGGTCGATGTCACGCGGCCGTTGATTACACACATCGGGTGCTGATGTGGAGATAAGCATTTTTTTTCGGTGAGCCTTAAGGGCGGTTCACATTTCGTGGACGCCCTGGCAAAAACTAGCGCATCACACCGCATCGCTTTCATTATGCATAGGCTTATGGTAATTGTCAAAATAGTTTTTCCCACTTGTCATCCTGGCATAATGTTGCCTATCCTTTTTTTACAGTTAAAAATAAAATAAAATGAAAAATACACTGCTGTGGACGTTGTTTACTTCATTATTATGTGTTTTACTGTGTTAATGGAATAAGGATGCGAGTAGGTATTCAGTATTCGGTATTCGGATGAATCTTAAACAGTGGATTCGGTATTCGGCCGAACACAAAAAATCCCTCGACAAAACACATGCTGGGTTAAAAATGATCCAATATTGGGTTGTTGTTATGCAACCATGGGGTATAACCCAGCAGTTGGGTAAAAACAACCCAGCATTGGGTCAATTTTAACCCAGCGGTGTGTTCTGTCCAATATTTACCCATAATGGGTCAAAAATAATCCAGCCATTTTTAGAGTGATAACAAGCACAGATGTCATGAACTTTCTACAAAAGAATAAAACAGTGCTTTATGTGGCAGTTTTCCAGACAAAGTTAAGATTAATCCAAGACTAGTTATATAAGGACATTTAAGTAGTTTTTACAAGCAAAACATTACAAAAAAACATTACAAGTATGTATCTTGAGACAAGATAAGACTACATAAGACCCTGATGCCTCGGTTTGGATCGTTTAGAGCACTTTTTGAAGCTGCATTGTAACTAGGACCTTTAAATCGTTGAGGCTGAAGAAAAATACTGTAATGTTTTCCTTAACAAAAAAAAACTTAATTACTTTTTGACTGAAGAAAGAAAGACATAAACATCTTGAATGACATCGGGCTGAGTAAATTATCAGGAAATGTTCTTATGAAAGTGGACTAATCCTTTAATTTGCATGATTTTAAACAGCAAAGTACTATTCCAATGTATTTTTAAGTGGAAAATGTTTTTAATGAGTCAACTATTACTGTGCACCTTTAAAATTGGATTCTAAGTTTTGTGATTGGTATAACTGTAACAGTCAGTAAATCATGACATCTATGCCTGGAAAAAGAAATATGTGTTGCTGAACGGCAGCATGAGGAAATAAACAGCAGCATGAGGAAATAAGCACAGAGCAATGTGTTTAAATGCACGAGTGCAGCATGATTTCCACAGGAATCTGCTAATCACTTCAGACAGTAAGCCTCGACTTAACAACATAAACCACAAACTCTCAAAGAGTGACATAAACGGAGTAAAGATTAGTTAATGCTCACTAATGTTTAGATTCAGAAACTTGATGATTTACAGTAGTGTTGTCATGAACTTCAGGTTATATAGGTGGTTGGTCTACATAGTAGAATGCAAAATAGTAAAAGTGGATGAAATATGATGATGATGATGGCACAATATCAAACATAAAGGTTTTGCATTCAGGTCAAAATTGTGCAGATCTAGGGCTCTACAGACACTGCAGTTCAGACACTTTATACTGACACCTTCCTCACAAATGCACACAAGAAAAAAATGAAATGTATTATTTGTTCTTTCGTCCCTTCTTCATTTGTTGGGTATTATTGCTTCTGATCCTACACCTACATAGTAGCCTAACTTAGCCTATGTTGGCTATCAAAAAACTTTGGTGTTTTTGTCAAAACCTTTGTATATTTCCCTTAAAATGTATTTTATGATTTTTCAAAATAAATAAACAAAAAAATAAAAATAACTGTCATATTTTAAAACGTCTAAAAAATAAAACTCAGTAGAAACATTTCCCAGATTGTGTTTCATTTATTTATTTATTTACAACGCACCGACCACGAACTCGTTGGCCCGAGCTGAACCGAACCCGGACCACACAACAAGTTTCATCACAGAACCCACACCTTATCCAAGTAAAAACACTTCAAACCAGTACACGTTAAACATTTAACAACTAATATAAGTTAGCCTATACCTGCCATTATACACTAACGTTACACCGAGCTGTAAACACCTCGCGACATTTGACAAGCCAAAACAAACAGCAAACAAACAAAAAAAGGAAAGTGAAGCTATAATTGCCGCAAACATGAACTCACTTTTTGCGAGACACATCCACTTATCCACAGCAGACAGATTGTCACAAACACCCGCGTCCCGGTCACTCCAAGAAGACCCATTTTGGTCACTTCAGCTCAGGCAGAGACGCTCACTGAGACTCGTCCTCGTTCCCCATTTACCTGAGGGAGCGCGGGGGCGCGCCTTCATAACTCGAGGACACGCACGAGCGCAGAGATCAAATAGACAGTGGTGAGTAAGAGAAACGTTTCATGCCATTGCACAATGCTTTGGGGAGTTGAGTTACCTTTAATCTGCGTGCTAAAATGTAAAACTATGTTTTCATTAAGGCTGTTATTTATTTTGGTTAAGTTTTAAAAAGTTTTTCTATCCGATATGAAGCACAACAAACAGGGGCCAATAACAAGCAAATGTGATGTAACTCATTAATCGGTTTACATTATGCTTTGTCATTTTAACATTTATGTTTACAAAAGTATAAAGTTTTAAGTGTGCAGGTGTTGGAAAGTAAATAGGCTACAAAAATATAGTTCATATTTTATATAGGTCAATAGGTTTTAAACGTTTTAAAAGTCTTAGCACTTAATTTACATCTAGTAGCCTATCTAATATTTAGACAACAGCATGTGAGTTTTTATAAAAGTTGGAAAAATAAATGTCCTAAGGCGCAAATACTATACAATTTTCTGACCAAATGGAGAAATTTGGGTGCACCTGTAAAATCAGTTTCGGCAGGGCAAAGATGACCCACATATATTTATATACACTGGCAGAAAGGTACAAAAGTTGTCAATGGGACAGTACCCTTTAGGTACAAGTATGCACCTCTGAGATACCAATATGTATATTTTATGCACCGTTAAAGAGCACCTATTGTCCGATTTAAAATAGGTGCACTTTAAGGTACTAATATGCACCCTTAGATGCAAAGGGTACCACCCCAGCTTTTCTGCCTCTATTTCTAATAGTGTAGAACGAACAACTTTATTTTGACCAATGGTGATAAATGTTCATTAACCCCATTTTCCACACGGGGTAGCACACCCATAGGTGGCCCCAGAACAGGTATTGAACAAACCCGAATCGTGATGCTTGAGTGTGCATGAGCTTCTCTCTCTCCTCAAGCTCTTTTCTCTCCATAATGGTTTTTGAAAGATTGTCATAACGTACTCGGTCTCCTGAAATCAAGTTGATATTATTAGGGTATAATTTTAAACGGTTTCTTTAATTTCTGTTAGCACACAGCAAATTCCCTTAAAGAGAAGTAAAAATAAGACAGAAACAAATGTTAAAGTTATATTTATTCTGTTTTTTTCCTCGATGAACAAAAATAATAGATGTACCTTGATATGAAACTATAATGTCTTCATTTCATCTGAAGCAAATACTTCATCACAGAAAAAAGTCCCATATTTGTTTTTTTTTTACTGTACATGTTTCATTTAAACAGAAGGTTGCGCTGTGCCAGACAGCGGCAGTGATGAACATAACACTCCATCAGGAGCCATGATGCCATATAACCCAACACAGTGAAACATTCACAAAAATGGAGCCTAACATACTGTAAAGTCTTTTCCATAAACGGTACAACATTTAGGAGCTGAACAAAACTGAACAAAGTATATTTTTCTGGATTTTTCACACTGATCAAATCCAGTCAGGGTGTTTGTTTGTTAGACCTCCAAGGCAGATCTGTGAGAAAATCATGAGTCATTAAGTACTTTGGGTCACTTTCATACTAGGCTGATGGTTCTTCTGTAAGACATGTACGCAATCAACAATTACTATACTCCTTATAATGACAGCTTTTATAATCGTTTTGCTTTGAGCATGTAGGTAAGAATTTGCCATGTCACCTGTGCTGTTCATGGGTAAAAATAAACTAAATTATTATTAGTTAAAAAAAAATAATGACTTGTATAACATGACAATCATTTCATGTTGGTTGGGCTCTTTTAAATTGTCCTAAATGTTCTCAAGGAGGTCAAACATATGCTTGATTTAACCAGGAAAGTTCCCAATAAAAGGAAATGGGTGCTTGTACAAACATGCAATTCAATGAAATATAACAACCCTTAATACATTTCCCACTTTAAAGGTAATAATGACACTTCATTATAACTGCCCAAACAATACACACTATTCTAATACAGTACACTTTTGTTAAGAGGATTCTTCTAGTTTCTTATATAAAAATGATAAAAAGGTCAAATTAACCCAGAAAATGTTTATATTTGACCCAACAATTGGTTAAAATATCCCAGCATACAATGTAAAAAAATCCTTGTTGCACCTTAAGCTAACTTATCAAAACAATTGAATTGACTTAATAATAAGCTTAAACAATTAAGTGCAACAAAAAAATAGGTTAAATAGGACTCGTCCCTTTTTGACCCAATGCTGGGTTAAAAAGAAACCAGCTTTATTTAGAGAGTATGTTGGGTATTTCAGCATCAAATGATATGAAAGGGACAGAAGCAAATACCAGCTTTTGCGTTCATGTGTCGTGTGTACTCAATTATCAAAGGGGCATTCCACTTTTTTGAAAATATGTTAATTTTCCAGCTCCCTTAGAGTTAAACATTTGATTTTACAGTTTTGGAATCCATTCAGCTGATCTCCAGGTCTGGCGCTACCACTTTTAGCATAGCTTAGCACAATCCATTGAATCTGATTAGACCATTAGCATTGCGCTAAATAATAACCAAAGAGTTTCGATATTTTTCCCATTTAAAATTTGACTCTTCTGTAGTTACATCGTGTACTAAGACCGACAGAAAATTAAAAGCTGCGATTTTCTAGACAGATATGGCTAGGAACTATATTCTCAAACTGGCGTAATAATCAGTGACTTTGTCTCTGTAACATGGCTGCAGCAGGCGTAGTGATATTACGCACTGCCCGAAAATAGTCCCCTTGGTTACTTTCAATGGCAGGGGACTATTTTCGGTCAGTGCGTGATATCACTACGCCATGTTACATCAGCAAAGTCCTTTATTATTACACCAGAATGAGAGTATAGTCTTAACCATATCTGCCTAGAAAATCGCAACTTTTAATTTTCTGTCAGTCTTAGTACACGATGTAACTACAGAAGAGTCAACTTTTAAATAGGAAAAATATCGAAACTCTTTGGTTATTTTTTAGCGCAATGCTAAATGGTCTAATCAGATTCAATGGATTGTGCTAAGCTATGCTAAAAGTGCTAGCGCCATACCTGGAGATCAGCTGAATGGATTCCAAAACGGTAAGAATCAAATGTTTAACTCTAGAGGAGCTGGAAAATGAGCATATTTTCAAAAAAAGTGGAGTGTCCCTTTAAAGTATCTCAAATGGATCCATTGTTTCAATAACAAAGCATTTTACTTAATGGCTTGATCTTGATTGTTATCCCCTAAACCTTTAACAACACCACATCATTCGGTTTCAATGTTCTTTCACTAGGATTAAAATAAAAAGTACTACTTTCACACTTAAACAATGACAATGCATACTAATTTGTACAAATAAATTATAAAATATAAAATAAAAAACACACAAAATACAAACACCCACTTCTGATCTGAACTTCAGTATGAAAAGTGATATATACCAAACTACTAAAAGACAGAAAAAGCACAAAGTTACAAAAACAAAAGAAATGAAGTGTATTGATTCATCCTCATAATCCTCTTTGGGATATAGCAATCACTTTTTACTCTACACACCTAAATGAAATTACAAAAACATAAACTTAAATACACCTGTATATATCAAAATCAACTCCAAATATAAAGGTAACAGGATTTACCATCAAAGCTGAAGAGCTTGTTTAATATTTCCACTAACTCTTCGACTATAAAACACTTTTAACAAAGTTTGAAAAATGTAACAATGGCCAGTATTCGTCCAGGCAACATACTTATCTTTTAACATTTTCTTTAATATTCACTCAATAATATTACATACACGTATGTCTATCACAATGGCAGCTTATAGGCTTACATTAGAAAATAACTTCTGTGTAGGTTTTTATCACTACACAAGTGCTGTCATGGTTTGTTTGGAGACCAGTAACAGGGTATGAAATGAATGGGGGAAACCCTGATCGTTTGAATGATCAGTAATGGTGTCACGAGCATGTACATACACAGTCACATTCATATAGACCTATACTGCAAAGAATAATCATCATACTGAGCACCTTTGCATTTAATAAGTGACCTTTGAATTTTAATATAAACACAAATAATTGAACCAACAGTGTACATATTCAGCCCTTAATGGTTTTGTACATTTCCATTTTAAGCTATTACACCAGTATTTCTGTTGTGTGTGTGATCTCTGTGTGACCTGAATGCTCCACAAGAGGCACCTTTGTCGAAGTGGCATCTGTTATATTATATTTTACACTGGGCCACATGGAAAGTTGCCGGCAATCTTCTTCCGTGAGACCGGTCACAGAGTGTCGTTTTTGACTGGTCAGTCAAAGCATAATTTTATATAGCAATATAAAGACTCTTTCCTTGAGTACAACTGAAGATGGATTTGCCATGGCAGTGCTTTTCCTTCTAGGGAGTGTACAGCTTTCCTTACGGTTGTCCATCAAACAGATATCTCATATGTAGTTCCACCAACGCCTGTGACTTTTTTGACATTGGTGTGCCTGCTGGGACTCAGTGGAGTTCCTGAAGGTGTCCCTAGATGGCAGTCACGCGCTAGGCCGTGCTTCAGGTGTCCGTTGACTCTACCCTGACCACGGTCCTCTCTATGTAGAAAAAAATAGCAGGAAGACATTTTTGAGGTGATTGCTTTCCAAATGCATGCATAACCGTTATCCTCTTCTGCACTGCTTCAGACAGGAAGAGATTGAGAAGTTCTGAATGGATTAAAATGTTAAAAATGAAGTTTGTGAAGAGTTCATGAAGAACAGGAAACACAATGGAAACGGGATGAAAGAATGTTAGAAGAGGAAATATAATTTATATAATTATAATAAAAAAATTATGTAATATATGGAAGCCCATTTCCGCCACATAAGGAAAAAAATCATGTTCTGGTAAAAGTAGAAATTATAGTTTTTAAAGTCAAAATTATGAGACATATTTATAAGTCATATTTATAAGAAAAAAAGTTATGATTATAAGATAAAATCTCATAATTATTCATTTTAAAGTCATAATAAGGACTTTTTATCTCATAATTATGACTAAAAGTCATTATTTTTACTTTATTCTCATAATTATAATTTGCCAAAGCATGATTTATTCAAAAGTCAAAATTATGAAATAGTCATTATTTGTATTTAAAAAAAAATCTCATAATTATGATTTATCAGAGCATGAATGTTTTTCTTATGTGGCGGAAATGGGCTTCCATAGTAATAAAATCAATATGCAAAAGAAATAAAAATGGCTTAAGGGATAGTTCAACCAAAAATGAAAATTCTGTCATTAATTTTTCATCCACATGTTGTTCTAATCCTGTATGAATTTCTTTATTCTGCAGAACACAAAATAAAATATTTTGATAAATGATGATAAGCACACAGCTGATGGTAACCACTGACTTCCATAGTAGGAAAAACAAATATGATGAAATTCAATGGATACTTTCAATTGTGTCTTTACTATCATTTATCAAAATATCTTCTTTTCTGTTCATCATAAATAATAATAATAAAACGAGAATGAGAAAATTATGACAGAATTGTCATTTTTGGGTGAACTATCCCTTTAACAGTATAAAGGATGAAATCGTACATGCTGATGTTAGTTGAAAGCAAAGAAAATAAACATACATGCACAATAAAAATTTCAAATTATTGATTACAATGTATCACTCGTGCATAAAAAGCAAAAGAAAACATGAAAGCTACATAAACAAAATGAAAAATCATGCATACATACTAAATCAAGATTATTTTTTATATAACGTTGTAGAGAGAAGATGGAAATGTACACCAGAAGTAGGTGGTATGCAAAATGTGCCACATGAATAGGCATGCAGAAACAGAAACATGATAATGCGAAAGAAAAGTGAAGACATTTATTTGGCTAACAAATACATAAACACATTTTTTCTTCATTGCAGAAGGGCAAAATAATAAAAAAAATTAGAAAATAGTACTCGTGAGCATTTAGTTCAATAATAATGAGCAAAACAATTCCAGCAGAGTACAAAGTATTCGATTTTTTTTGCATAAGTGAATCTCTTTTCAAGTCAGCTGACCCCGACCGGATCTAAGCATACATATTTTTCATCAAGCTAGTTCAGTCAATACGGCATGCATCTTTCCTCAACCTGGTGCTGATTGGTTAAAAGTGAATGCTATGTGTCATACCTTGTACCCAGATGTGGTGACTCAGCCCTCTCCAGGGCGCTAATAAAGGCGACCTTCTGGTGCGTGTATGAGGGAGATCGGGGCACGGTGGTCGGGGACTGACGCGTCTGGTGTAACGGAGAGCGATACTGAGTTTCTGTCGTTCGTCCCTGCATATTCCCTCCATTGCTTCCATCTGTGTGGAGAGAAGTCGTGGAAGTCCTCGGCGCTCTGATCAGCGAGGAGGCAGAGGAACGAAGAGCAGGGGTTCGGGGAGGGTATCCCACAACTCCTATCAAGTTATCCCGAGACCCGCACACGGGAGGAGTGGGCTCCCTGGAGCTGGGACCTCTCAGGCCATCGGGGTAGCACACCCCGTGTGGAAGTCCATAGGCGGCGCCAGAACAGGTATCAAACACACCCGAATCATTGGCGTAAGCCATTGATGCTTGGGTGTGCATGAGCTTCTCTCTCTCCTCGAGTTCTTTTCTTTCCTGGATGGAGGCCATAATGGTTTTGGAGAGGTTGTCATAACGTACTGGGGAGGGGTCTCGCTCTCGGTCTCTCGAGTGTGGGGACTGGCGGCCGTACATCGCACCAACATGCACAGGGCTGTAGGATGATTGGCCGGCATGCCGTTGAAACTCGGGCCCTCGTACGTGACACATTTTAGTGGGCAGGTAGGGTGAGTGAAATCCCATAGAGGGCACACCTGGGTGGGCGGCACACTCACCCACGGAAGGTGTTATACTGGGGGTCAGCAAGCTATCGTAGGAGAGACTGCCGTTACGTCCAGACAGGGTTCCAGGGGAAAAGACTCCTTTGTGAGGGGTGGAGGTGACCGTTTCAGGTTTGCCGTCTGCTAGCGGTCCACGGTCAGACCTGTTTACTCCCTGTTTAAGACTGAACGAGCGAGACGTGGTGCTGAAGGAGTCCAGCTGGAAAGGGGAGGACTGGTATGTTCGATGGAGAGATGGGCTACGATAGTCCGGCAGATCCAGATTTGGCTCTGAACGGTAATCGTGACCTCTCTCTTCTAAAACTGAAGAGGGTTTACCGTTTTCAGACATTATGATCTGAAATACAAAGCAGAGCGATTTTGAGCAAGCAATCAAAGTGCGGCAAACTAAGTGTTCTTCTGCCAAAAAAGATATTTTTAATTTTTTCCGCTTAAAAAATCCTCACGTTTTGTTTTGTGCTACCATACTTATTCATGTAACTACTCATGTAACAGTTTTTAAATAGGGAAAACATGGAAGTGTTTGGTGGCTTCTAAATTCATCCGTGTTTGGATCCTAAGGAATGAATGGGGCTAGGCTAAATGCTAACACATTCACGACGCGCTGTACAAAGATTAAGTGCACGCATTGAATAAACATAGGTATGTTTTAATTCATCTAAAGTGAGGTAAGAACATAGTAAAATTTTGAAAAATGGTGATGTTTTCCTTTAAGAGTCCTCCCACCTTCTCTCCTGTTGCGTGATAGTGCACTTTGGGCATGGTGCCGAAGGATGGTCTGTATTTGTACATTGCTGGGGTGGATGGATTGGTGGGTTTGCTGGATAGGGAACTCTCTAGATTGGGACACAAATGAATCATAAGAGTCAACAGTGTAGCAACAAGATACACCACCAGATGGCAGTAGAGGCACATTTAAGAAAAGAAGCAACACGCTGAAGTTTTTTCTTTAGACATGAACCGAATTAAATGATTCAGGCTCTGAATAAGAAGATGAATGAATCTTAAGGGATTCATAAGTGAATCATATGGCTGTGCTGCTTACCTTCACTGGAAGTGAGTGAACTCTTGAGCTGGTTGTAGCGGTCTGCTTTGGGCGGCAATGGTGGCTGTACGACTAAACTTTTATCATCCATGCCATCCAGGCTGGTTTTCGACTAAAAATCAAAAAGCAATCAATTTATAGATTCATGTGTTTCAGAAACCTGAAGTCCAAGACCTTCGTCTAAAGCAGTGGCTCTCAAACTTTTCTGCGTGCCCCCCTTGTGAAGGGTGCATCCCTTTGCGGCCCCCCAGAGAAAATTTATTAAATAAACCAAATTTAGAATTTGAATTAAACAAACATTTAATTATACAAGTAGTGTTGTTGGTTACTCGCCTTATTTTTTTGTTGTTTAATTACACATTAGTTATGATATTTTGTACAATTTCATAAAACTGAGCCCCCCCTGGCAACATCTCATATCCAACTCCTCCCCAAACCCCTGGTTTGGAAACCAATGATCTAAAGGCACCTCATTCTTAGAAAACTAAAAATTTATCAAAGTATAAAATTTTCCAATTGAACGCCATCCCACGCAGAATTTGTACCCAATAAAAAATATACTAAAGCTTGGCATAACTAAAACTGATTGTATATTCATTACAAAATTACCAAACAATAAAAAATATCTAGATTTTTTTTGCTTTAGTTTATTTAAATGTTTGTTTTGTTCTATTCTGAATGATTTTAGGTCATATTGAGGCCCCTTGAAAGTTTATTAAGGCCTCCTAGTGGGCCCCGGCCCCTTGGTTGAGAAACACATATCTAAATGATGAGTCTGCGTGGATGCAATTATTGTAGCCCCCAACAAATAAACTGTAATAAACTTTAATAGATGAAAATAAAATGCATAAACTGAACTGATTAAAAACCATCGTAGGCTGAAAGGAAAAGCTTTTGCGGACTCACTTTGGTTAGTAAGACGTTGCTATGGATACCATTGTCGCTGACTTTTACGGTGACGTGGCGGTTGGGGAGGTCAGGACGGAGGAACGGTGGTTTGATAGGGACAGGTGTTTTCTTCCTGGGATCAGAAACATATCTGCAGAACAAAGAAACACAACGCGTTGTGGTGTGAAGATGTTAATCTTTCAAAACCAGTAACATACAGAGCTCGACAAATCTGTGTCTTTTCAGTATCATCTCAAGGCTTTCTTCTTAGCAAAAACGTTCATCTTGAACATCTTGTAAATTCATTCAGGCTGAACCAAATTGATCGATACTGCAATCAGACTCCCACAGGTAAGCTTCAAGGTGAATATATAATGTGTTGTGCTGGTTTTTAGCCACATCTTTATGCCATATGTGACCCTGGACCACAAAACCAGTCATAACTCACATGTAGCAATAGCGAACAATACATTGCATTGGTCAAAATTTGAAATGATTTTCAAATAGTTGTATCTCGACCAAACATATTCTTATCCTAACAAACCATCCATTAATGAAAAGCGTATTTATTCAGTTTCATAAAATTGACCCTTATGACTGGTTCTGAGGTCCAGGGTCACATATATGACCCTCTGTCCTTCATAAGTCTTTAACCTTGGCTCACTTTCTCATTGCCATTGTTTTTAGAGTGATTAAAATCTTCAGCATTATATGCCCTTCCTGCCCTGAGTTTTATAATGCAAGCGAGAAAAAACAGGACACTACCTTCCTATGAACTCCTATTCTTCTACAACCCACTATGGACTGTCCAAATCATAAACAATTTTTTTTACTAGTCTGTAACAATGATTTTAATGGCTTGATAAATTACATTTATGCAATTGTCAGACAAAGCCACTTACAGTGCATTCAATATACATTTGAAGAATAACCTTTGCAATGCTAATGCAATGCAACCCATCCCAACGAGACACATGAATGTGCATCATAATGCATGACAACATGATGTATTTTCAGTGACTGCATATGTAGATTATATAACACCACATTATCATCATTATAGCTAATAATAAGCAAAGCAACAATGTAAAACTGAATTCCGCAGGGATGACATATTTTTGTAGGCAAAACCTGGAAGTGAGTTAGCATTTAGCACTTTCAATTCCAGCGTCTTACAGTCAATGTTTTTTTCAATAGGGTTTTGGTTAAACTCCTTAAATAAGATCTTGGGTTAATATAGGCCCAAGATATTTTCATGTGTATTCTACGACATAAAACAATAGGTTTTGGTCGATAGGATTAAGAGTAGACAAGAGAGACACATTTACATTTACACCTGGTATTTTAATGACTCTTTTGTCCACTTTCGACCATTTCTGTCCTGATTTTCTGAAAGGGTGGTCTGCGGGCGAATCCCTCTGCTGTCATTAAAACGCGAGTAGGAGAATGATGAGTTAAAAAAAAATATGCCAACTAATATTATGTTAGAGCCCGTGCTTGTGTTGTTGGTAAACAGAACAAAGAGTTTTGTACATGAGAGTATATGTAAGAGCTTTCTCTGATATTTCAAAGCAATTGATGAAATAAGTTCACGCAACTTTCAAACGCATGCAAAATAAAACAAGTAAAAGAGGCGGTGAGCAGCCGCTTCAGTTTTATCAATAAAGCATCACATCTGATGTAAAAACATTGTGCTCGTACATCACATTAGATCAATAGGCATAGAGTAGGTGGTCTTTTGTGGCTGCTCGAACACATTTGACAACATGTGTGTCTAGACCCTACTGAAAAATCCATCTAAGACAAGCTGGAGAGCTGGTTTTGCTGGTGTAGCAAGCCGGTCTAGCTGTGTTTTGGTCACTTTTTAACCTGGTCTAGCTGGACTAGACTGGAAGACCAGGTGACCCACCAGCTTGACCAGCTTCGCCTGGCTTAGAGGACCAGCTTAAACCAGCTACTGCCACCTTAAACCAGCTAAAACCAGCTACCAGCTTATGCTGGTCTTAGCTGGATGTTTCAGTAGGGCACCAGTGATGCGCGGGTCAATATATATAAACTACCTGCACCAGACCAACGTTGTCAACTAACTCAGACCGTTAAAAAAAATTATATATATTGTACCCGACCCGAATTACGGTAAAATCCCGGCACATCCCACAGCCAGGGGGCACTCTCGTGCAAAAACTCCCTTTGTAGCACAGAAGTAGCAGCATTACAAACGCTATTCCAGGAAATGTCTATAGGAATATTTATATCGCTGTTCTTTAAATTGTTTCAGGTATTTCCATGATAATAAAGAATATTTGGAATGATTTTGTTCAACCAGTGTTGCTTTTTTAAATGCACGTTATAAATGAATCCGACTCATAATGATTTTAGATCGATAAGGACTTCCTACTGACCAAATGCCGTAGTACAAGCTGTGCATGAAACACAAATCAATTTTGAATCAATTTCAGAGGCATTTTTAATGGGACATGCTAATTAAACGTTGCAGCCCTTATCCGGTCGAATGCATTTTCAACTACCTTGTAATGTGGACAAAAGTGAACAAACTCAAAACATTTTACACCGTTTACACATTGCTTTTAGCGTTGTCCACTTGTGATCCGATCGACCAAAACGCATCTTAATATCAGGTGTAAACAGCTTGTATTTTCTTATCAGGGAATATGTTTTTAAATGTTTTTGATAGACCTTTTGGAAACTTGGTGGTGATGATGGTGAGGTCAAGAGACCGTGGTGTAGTTCGCCTGTAGCCTAAGATTCGGTTATTTTCTAGTAAACGCATTTAGACTTTAAAATTCATAAAGTCTGTGAAGATTATCTGGCTGGACAAAATGTGTCAAACTTTTGTTAAACACAGAGCTTATTTTTAGCCATAGTTCAAAAGTATTTGGGGAAAAATAAATGAGGGAACCATTGTCACACTAACTTCCGGGTTGGCCTACAATAACACATCATTACTGCGGCACTCCATACATGTAAAAATAACGATTAAAGGCAAAACTAGAGTGAAGATCTTAAATGAAGTCTTTCCACGGCTCTATATATGTGTGTGTGTGTGTGTGTGTAAGAGCCAGTACGTGTCAGTATCTCCATTACCTTGGTACAAGCGGACTACACAAGACATGCTTCACGTTGCCACAGCAACCCCGAGTGAAGGGATTCACTCCTCCTCTGAACTTTCCCGTTACCTGAGAATAGAAAGAGAGGAATTTTTTACTCTGCATACCTGAAAGTAAAAGTCGTGATGCATGATAAAAAACAGGCTGCTTAACAGATGTCGTGATCGACAAACAGACGGCAATCGAATTGGAAAGACATGAAGGTGATTGTGAGTGAGCATGTGTTTGTGATTTGCCTTCACTTGTTGACAAGGTTGATCTGCTGAGAGTAGTGATGTGTAAATGTGTGCAAGAATGTACTGAGAAAGACAAATACTTCACCTGTTCGTTTGTGGTGCGTCCTCGGGTCACTAGAACCATGTGAAATCCAGTGAGGCCCACAACTGGGATGAAGAACAGCCCGGCCACACACATAACCACCAGACTGAAATAAGCAAGTGTTAAGGAGCCCACTTCAACCACACATTAACACCTCAACCTTAATAAGCACGATGCAACAGGTTAATAGTGTTGAGAAATGCTTTCGATTCAGAATGCTTTTTTGAGTAATGAAATAGGTTTGTGATTTTCCCTGTCTAAAAATTCATATGGCTTAAAAACATTTTTATTTCCTCAAGTCGAACAGTCAGTGGTTGCCATACAGATGCAAAAGCTGCTAAATGCCACTTCCGTCAAAAATGAGATAATGATATTGACTGAATTGACTCTAAGTTCATCAAACACTTTCACTTCAAAATCACTTAATCTGAGACTCAGGCCATTCCGAAATACATTGAATCCATTAAAAGCCATGTTGCTTTTTCAGCAAATTCCTCTAAGTGCACGGAAGAAGAATCGGATAAACGTTGGCGCGCGTATGAGTTGGATTTTAATTGTCGAGCTGCAAGAGTTCTTTACCTGGTTAAGGGGAGTTTACAGAATATATTAGGATATTGATCAAATTTTGAAACCTTTCCCCTTTATTTAGAAAGGACAGTGAAGAGTGACTGGAGAGAGATAGGATTGGGGTACGACCATGAATCACATTTAAACTTGGGTACGTTGTGAGTACTTGGACCTGAATGCAACACAAACGAGGCATCCACATGCATCACAGCGCCCCCTAATGTGTGGTTCCGTTTCTTTATTTTTACATTTAAAGGAACAGTATGTAAAAAATTTATATCAATTAATCATAAAATGGCCCTGATATGTCACTAGACATTAAGAAATCATTTTCATTTCAAAGACTTATATCACTGACAACAGTGGTCTGGCCAGGATATTGTCATTTAAAAAGTGGAGTTGCAGCCCTCAACTGATGTTTATGTTGTCATTTTATGTATTGGCCACCAGTTGTGTGACTGCAGTACCAGTTTTAGCCACAAGTTTTGTTATTGCAATACCAGTTTTGGCCACAATCCTACATATTGTTCCTTTAACTTTCATCATTTGCATCTTTAGTGATTTTGCAACTATTTACTATGCATGCCCTTAGTGCACAGGGTTTTGCAGCACCATAAATTGTTTAACACCAATGAAATCCCTAAAGTGACATTTGCGAAAATAAGTCATTTCGATTACTAACTAATAATCTTTTCATTGCCATTAAATGCGCAACACATCACATTCCTTGATCTAAATTACTCACCGGATTTAACTTCACGTCATACAAATTTTTCGCTTGAGTTGAATATTTTCAACCTGCACAAAGACACGTTTGAGGCAAATATAGCATTTTCGTGGCAATCGCACAATGAGCAAATGTAAAGCATCATGTTCCTCGCTCTAAATTACTCACGGATTGAACGAATTTTTAGCTTGAATTTAATATTTTTACTTGCGAAAAGATGTGTTTGAGAAGAATAGGAGTTTTCACAGCAAACGGTGCCCAATTCGTGTCATTTTACATCCCCCCGGGAGTGTTCCCATCTATTCGCATCTTTTCATTTACTTTGTATTGTAATCTTCTTGCGAAATTGTTAAATTTGTGTTTGGTGTCTATGCCCCATTAGGGCTACTGTAGAAACATGATGGCACAAAATGGCGACCATGTAAGGGGACCCACTGTGTTTGTAGATAAAAACGGTTTATTCTTAAGTAATAAAAACAATACAGTTTATTTTGTAGGGTCTTAATACACCACTGATAATATAGTTATGTATATTAATGCATTTCTGTCAAGAGATCCTCCTAAAAGTTACACATTACACTTTTAGGGCCCTATCTTGCACCCAGCGCAATTGACTTTGTCAGTGACGCATGTATCATTCGTATTTTGCACCGGCGCACAGCGGGTTTTTCCCTCCACAGACGCACGTCGGCAAACTAGGGAATGAACTTGCGCTCCCTGGGCGGTTCAGCGCAAAAAAAGAGGCGTGTTCCGGCGCAAACCATCCCTGATGCTATTTTGCAGTTTCAAAAAACAATTGCGCCACTGACCAGAAAAAATAAGCTTAAAGTCAGTGGCGCGTTGGGCGTTGTTCATTATGCTATTTTAAGGGCGCATGCTTGACCGTAATGTATAGCGTGCACAACGCGCATACACTTTGCATCTAATCTACACAGATGCAACAGTTATTTTTGCAAATCATAAATTGTTACACTTAAAAATATTAATACACGAGATAAGGGGAATCATAGTGGTGAGCATTGTGGTGATAGTTTTTATTTATTGTGTGGCTGCGTTAAAAAATTCTCATACAAATAACGATTAAAATATTTTCATAACGTTTGTTGTGTGGCTGTATTACGTTTATTTTATGTAAATAATAATTAAAATGTTTTCATAAGAAACCTTAATGTATATGAACTTGATTTGTAAGAGTACTTTGGGGTTGGACCTTGCTTGCATTTCTTGGGTCCGATTTCAAAGCCCCCAAACCCTTTCAGCGGTGAGGGTGGACGCAGCGATGTCCTCTGCTGGCGTCAGGTCATGTGTAGGCAGATCCACCTCCCGTTACACGGCGTGCCCGATTTATGCTGGCAAGCTTGGGATTCCCCCGTCTCCTGACATCATTGTAGCGCTAGGCGCAACGATGGGGATGCCAGCTGATGAGACTGTGGCTATTTCCTCTCACGCCTGTTTAACCGACGCTGATTTGGAGGGGTTTCTCCTATCCCCATACAAAACAACTTATCTGTCTTTGACTGCTCTTACAAGAACGTCGGTCTCCTCGGCTGTAAACCGCTCCTGGCGTATGCCTGGTAAATCCGTCATAATAATAGCAACCTGCCATGGAACTTGCGCTTAAAGGCGTTCTGATTGGTTTATTTGACGTTACGCCCAAACCACACCTATGAATAATGAACCTACTTCAGACCAACCCCTTATTGATTTGCGCCCGGCGCAAGAGTTATTTCTCACGCCAGGAAAATAGAAACAGCGCCAAAGATCCGCCCACAAACTCACTTGCGCGTTGCGCTTCGCACTTGCGTTTCAGATCGTTAAAATAGGGCCCTTAAAGTTAATTTACTTTACAAGAAAACCTATCAGTGTCATTGTGAAGCTACTTCTTGTGGAAGGATACGTTACAGTTGTGTGGAGCTCACTCAACCTTTCCAGGTGGTGTAACACAAAAAGCAGGCCAAAGGAAAACACGCCCACCATGTGAGCACTAAGAGACAACAGGAACAAAAAGAAATAGCGATAATTCCTCCGACCGATGCAGTTATTCACCCACGGGCAGTGGTGGTCAAAGTCCTACAGAGAGAAGAAAGGAGTGTGTGTGTGAGCATTTGTCGTATTCATGATCGTTTTGTTTACAAGAAGAACGCCGGTGTGTGTCGCTGCGTCTCACCTCTACACAGTTGTCGCACACACTGCAATGCGAGCAGCGTGGAGGTCTGTAGAAGTGGCACGTGGCGCACCATTTCATTCGCACTTGAATGCCCTTTATCTCTACGTTTTTGTAAAGCGGAGCACGGAAATCGTCGTCTTTATCTTCGTCTTCGTCCGCTGCAAAACAAATTCACAAGAACATTACTTGTGTGTGACTCGCTTATGTATTTTTGGCAATAACAGAGGACGCAACGATGCTTTGATGTAATATAATCTGAAAGCCTAGACTGGGCAAAGCAGTTTTCTAGACATAGTAATCCTTTACCCACTGTTGTATGTCTAATCCTCAGATATTTGAAAAAAAAAAAGACTGAATTGGTAAACCTAAAGCATAACCAGACCACACCTCTGGGAAAGACTCCTGGATCCATGAAGGTGGCCATGCTGAAGTTGGCCAGCACAAAGAGGAAGACGATGCCATTGTATAGAGGCACAACAGGGGAGATAGCCTTGGTTAACCACGGACACCTGAGAGGGTACAAGAGAGGTTGTCAAAAGCAGAAACAGGCCAATTCAAATCACAGACAATCCATATATGTTTCACACAAATAAAAAGCCCACAATTATTTTTTTTATTTGGGGGGGTTAAGAAAAGTAAGAGCAGTTCAGCATACACAAGCAGCTTTGGTGCAGAAATAATTATATTCTCCTAACCAGATCCAGTAGACATGAATAGACCATTAGCACCAAGATGAAATGATGTAAGCCAATACTTACTGTAGGTGCCTTAACATACTGTAAGTCATCTCATAATAAAGGCTATGTTCAGGTCTTATTTAAGATGGGTTAATAGGCAGAGCAGAGCATATATTTAAGCACTGCTATACTTGGACCTGCAGCATTGCAGTCTACTACATTTGTTATGGTCTCGTAAAGGCATCATATTCTTGTAAAGGCATCATATTCTGGCCCCATCCTTGTTTGGAACCATTGAAATGAATGGGGCTAGGCTAAATGCTAACACATTTACAAGTCGCTGTACAAAGAGTAAAAGTGCACGCATTGAAAAAAAATGTTACTTATAAAATGTACGTGGGGTTTCAAAAATCTGGCAGTGCGCGTACAGTATGCGCGCACTCTTCTGATGACAAAAATTGCGTCACGTGTACTGTACACGGACCCTCGTGAACGTGTAAAAAATGGGCCATACTTCGGTCTTAAGGCAACATCATGTTTAAAAAAAAAAAAATCGAAATTATTGTTTTAGTTATACCCGTGCATCCCTATAGACTGAATAAACACATGCGCATGATGTCAATACCTGTGCTTCCATTACCCTACAAATTACGCAAATTGAAGTAAGTTAGCGAATTGTAAATGTGTCCAATGGAAACACGGCAATTTCGCATAAACTCCCATATATCCCAAAAAAGATTTTATGCTCGGGTGAGGTAGTTTTTCTGGCAATTCGAACAAGAAACATATCGCAAAACTGCAATGGAAACAATTTGTCCGCATTTACGGATCACCTGACATTCGTAAAAGTCACATGATCATTCTTTAAATATGGCGCAAGTATAGCTAGGCTTATTCGACTTCATGCGGTGCCACAAGAATCGTCAGCCGGATGATGTCAAAATACCGCGGAACTTTGACGTCATCTGGCGCCGCATGAAGTCGAACAAGCCTATTGATTAAACTAGGACAAGACAGAGTGTCATGTGGCGTCACAAGAACCGACAACCGCATGACATCAGAAGACTCTTGCGGTATGTTGGTCTGTGCGGCACCGAATGAGACCAAACACAACCGTCGCCATGGTTTTTGGAATGCCTTATCGCGAGTGAACAAAATTACGTTTTAGTCGCATAAAATCCGTTAAATGGAAAGTCGTCAATTTGCTAAAGTTTTTTGTCGACATTTAGAAAATACTGCTTAAGTTTTGGCTTGCGCAAATCTGCAATGGAAACACATCTACTGTTATTGCAGAATACGTGAAAAAAGCATTTGAAACCTGTCTTCAAACGTTTGCATTTTCATTACCACAAAAAAAAACATTTGTCTTGTAAACAAACAACCAAACCACATAAAAACTTTCCAGGTTTTAGTTGAAAACTTGACTAAGATGTAAAGGAACCAACAACAGTTATATGTTATAATGTCCCTTTTAAGAGCATGTTACCCTGAAATCATTAATACATAAAAGTGAATGGTTGTGCAGGCCAGACAGAAAACCAGTAACTTATTCCCTGCACTGGAGAAATGCCAGGATCTTCAGTTAGCTGAGATCTATCAGCTCACTTCCACAGTTTATCACAATTATGTTGTCTGCTGATGCGGTACCATTAAGTTTCATTCCATTAAGTTTCCCATTCATTCTTCATTATATGTAATACTCAAGAATGCAGAGCTACAATAAACACACGCATAGACAGTGTAACACAGACACAGGCATGATATAGTGGAAGATAAGAATGATGAAGAGGCCAGATTCACCACTCTCAGATACAACGGCGAAAAACAGATGATATAAGTACTCCTTCATGTATAATCGAATCACAAACAGATGACCTTAGAATCAATCCATGCAGTGGGTGAAGAAATGAAATCCTGTTTTATCGCCCGTCTGAACATCTCCTTAGGGGTAAACAAGAACGTCTGGGAAATTATAGAATAAATATACCGCCTGTGAAAAAAGCAATAACTCTTCAATCTGCAGGCATCTCGCTGTAACCAAGACAGCAGGCTGCGTTTATGAAGTCAGGTGCTGCAATGCATGACGACTCCTTCGTATGAAAGTTAAGTCGTAGTTGCGTCATTTCTCAATTTGCACATCAAACCCATAAACTGATTCAAGTGGAAAGCTTTGTGGAAGTGTCCTTCAGTATACTAACTCAAAGGTTAAAGGAAAACAGCACAGTTTTTCAATATTTTACTAAGTTTTTACCTCAACTTAGATGAATACATACCCATTTTTTTGTGTGCTTTTTAAATCTTTGTACAGCACTTCTTGAATGTATTAGCATTTAGCCTAGCCCCATTCATTCCTATGGCTCCAAACAAAAGTTTTATTTTATTTTGTGCCACTATACTTACTCTTTAAAAAGGGAAAACATGGAACTGTTTGGTGGCTTCTAAATTCATCCCTGTTTGGAGCCTTAGAAATTAATGGGGCTAGGCTAAATACTAACACATTTACAAGTCGCTGTACAAAGATTAAAAGTGCAGGCATTGAAAAAAGATAGGTATGTATTAATTTATCTAAGTTGAGGTAAAAACGTAGTAAAATATTGAAAAACAGCAGTGTTTTCCTTTAAGTCTAAAATAAGGGTAAGTGTCTTACGATAAGTGATCATTGCGAGTTTCCATCTCATGGGCTGCCCCTATTTAGGATTAAACCAGTAAAACATTAGTCTCACTACTCTTTGCTAAACACAATAAGCCCACCATTTTCACAGCCAATGGGCTTTGGAGGATGGGTGTATTAGGCTTAATGTAGGTTATGGCCTGCACGGAGTCGAACGCCTACTTGCTAGCAATATTTGCATATCTGTGGCAGAGGCAGGCGCTTTAAGAAGTGCCTATTCCTGTATAATACGCTGGCAAGATCAGTATAGATAAAAGAAATAATCGTGTCAACATTGTTAGGGAGAACAAAGCTTTTAACTGGGTTAGTTAATTCACAATGCTCTGAGATGTGCATATTCAAATAGGTTACATTTTTAATTATTTTGTCTGTAGGGTTTGCCAGATTTTCATTGCAATGCTAGATGTATACCCATATAACTGTGTGTGTGACAAATAAAAATCTTGAAATCCCCCATCTTGAATCTTGATTGTAACGAGAGTTTTGAAACCAAGAGGGAGGGAGAAAGATATAAAAAGGGACAGCTGCATATTTGGCCATTAAACAGATGAAGAAATAATGGTAATTAAATGTGCACCATTAAAGCTCATAAAATTATTCAGCCTATTTTACAGAAGTAAATGCATGTGGTGCTTGCCTAGTCATGCAAAGCAAAGTGTCGTGGGCATCAAGAAGGTGTTGTGGGCGATTTAAGTCCAATGTCTTGCATAAGCACCATCACAGTTATGTCTGTAGCACAAGTGGTGGGTTTGTTCACATCACTAACCTTAAATATATGCATATGAGACACAGGTACACAGTGATACTTGACTTCGCAAACACGATTAATAAATGAAGAGCTCAGATGCATTTACATTTACACATTTGGCAGACACTTTTATCCAAAGCGACCGACAGTGCATTAGGTATACATTTTTCATCAGTATGTGTTACCCCTGGGTTCGAAAGCATGACCTTTTGCGCTACTAATGCAATGCTCGTAACACGATGCAAAATAAGACTCTTATGCTTAGGTTGAGTGATCAGACTTTAATAGCAATGAAAAGGTTATTAGTCAGTAATTAAAATGCCTTATTAAAAAACTAACACGGTTGTAAGTTGTAACACGGACTGTTTACATTGTTGCACAAGGTTGAAAGTTTTGGTTTTCCGGTATTTTTTTCATGCTGCCAAAAGACTATCTCCCGCAAATTATTGATGAACAAGTGATTTGGTGGCATGTAAGTAAATTTTTTATTATATGTTTTTTTTTCGGATTTTAAGTTGGGTGTGTAAGATACCAAATTGTAACGCTTTGTTACAACAAACCCCTCAGCACTTACGATATGAAAACCGCTAACGTTAGCATAATTCTTGCCGTTGTCTTAAATAGCTTACACAAAAATGATTGCTGGCTGCCAACAAAATAAATGTGGTTGTCTTATCAAAAATCGTGTGTCAAATTTATTTTTGTTCATATCTTTAATATTGATTGAATAAGGTCACGTTAAAGATTGAAATCATAATGAAATGAATGGCTAAAATCAGACTTTGATGCTCATTATCTCAGAATTTGATTTTGAAACTGTAGTACGGTTATTACAGACTAGGTCACATATATAAAAAAAAGTTTTGTCATAATTGTGCTGCTTTTTCTTACATATTTAGACATTTGTATCCATTTATAATTGAACTATTGTTAGAAAAGGGCTGGATGAATGAATACAGTGTGGATACCTGTCTATAATAGACAGATATATAAACAATATCCACTTCAAGTATATAGACAAAATAAGATTGAAATATTTGCCTGCAAACTTAATTTTTAGCAAGTGTTACAACTAACCCCCTGCCTGTTACAATTAATCCCACCTTTGGAAAAATATCAAGTCTTTCTGAATGAAGGTAAAATCTCAAAAATTCGATCAATATCTTAATATATTCTGTAAATCTCCTTTAACCAGGTAAAAAAAAAACTCATATGCGTGCTGGCGTCATGCATCCACCTTTCTTCTGTGCAGGTGTGCACTTCTAGCACCTTGGTTAAAAATCGACATGGTGTTTTAAGGATTCTGTCAACAAATCAGTATTTCTGATTGGACTGAAGCCGGAATCAAGCAGATTTAAAGCGAAAGTATTTGACGAACGTATTATATGTGCAGAGCATTTGGGTAATATCATTATCTAATTTTTGATGGAGGTTGCATTTAGCAGCTTTTGCATTTTAGCTCTTCAAACAGGCTATCTGCTTGGATCTAACAATTCATAATAAGGCATCAACATCTTTTTTTTTGCTTTGGGAGTGTAGCATCATTGATATGCGGTAAGCATACATCCATGATGCACACCTCACTGGAGTGATGCCTGTATTTTAGTGATCCAGATCCCATTTGGCTACACAAATAACAGATCCAAGTGCTCAAAAGCTTTTGAAGTTCAGCCCATCGTATCTGCAAAGTGAGCATGTGCTGAAAAAACAACATTTTGATATGTGTTTGTAGTGCTGACTTTATAGCTCCACATTTCAACTGGATGGATACCATCATGTGCATACAAATATGAATTCAGTCCTTTTCTCCACCTGCTGCTTGTTTTTTAAAAAGCATTGTGGGCCAATTAGTAAACCTTGTGATTTGTGTGTCTACAATAAATAACACTCCATTACTCGACGAGTGAAATCCAAAAAGTCTAGAGGAAGAGGAAAATGGAGAAGATAGCATTGTGTGGAGGACAGATTCACCCTAGATTTTCTGACAAGAGAAAAACTTGTTATTCATTATAAGGACTTTCTGCAATACATAATACTACTGCAGTAAAAGAAAAATATTTGGCCAACATTACCCCCCATTAGCATCCTTTTAAAATAAATGACCACTCTGGAGACCGTAGTAGGGTACAAAATGAACACTGACAGCTTTTACAGGAGTTTACGCAACAAACCCATTGTTTTAAAAGATTGTGTCCCAAAGACAAATTGTAAGGGTTTGTCAAATGACCCTATGTTATGCAATGAAATGTCACAGAGAAACCTTAAACAAAAACTCAAAACATCTCGTAAACCTTTTAAATCTTATGGTTTGGGTATTAAGTACCAAAAGGGTACTGGGGCAATTTCCCGAGAACTTAATATTCCCCAGTACCATTTTCCCGGTTGCATTCGCTTCGCCAGTCAGGACTCTGAAGTGACGCACTCAGTGACATACTATTCGTACTGATGGCTGAGCTGAAATCAGTGCTAATGGCAGCACAAATCATGCAGTGATGGGCAATACAGAAAACATTCAGACAGCAATCTGGCCAAAACAATAAGCTTCATGTATACATAACTGTACCTAAATGGTACATATTAGGACATTTTTAAAGGGTACTGTCTTAGTGACAGCTTGGGACCATTTTTGGGCATTTTCTGACAATGTAGACAGCTGGATTCTGGGAGTGTTCTGTTGATCATATGTTTTTGTGCCTGTGACACATTAACCATTGTTGCAAAATCTGCACATCAGAACAATAAAAAAGTATCTTACAGCCAAACAGATGAGGCTTTGTTTAAATAATATGTTACATTGTTCTCTTATATCTACATAGAAGGAATGTGGCTTTATTAAGTGTTAAAATTATCCAGAGATGGTTTTACATGTCCATTTGTAACCATAGGATTTGCCTTTATATTGAAGGGTCATGAATAATAATGTTGCGCCCTGCTCTGATTGGCTGTTTCACTTAGCAGCTCCTTTTAGTAGCTCTGTGTGTGCAAACAGATGGCAAGTTTGAGCCTCTATCAGACGAAGATACGGAATTAAGGTAATAATCAATTGTTTGGAGACCCAAGCTTTTTTTGTTTGTCGTCACATATTGTATATCGCATTATTTAGCAAGTTATTGCACATCACATTCTTGCCTTTTTTTTTAATTTTGGGGGTTGATATTTTTTTTTTTGCTGAAGAACGTATAAATACATATAAAGATATACGTTTCTGTCTATGCGACTAAAAACACCTTCACCAGCAAAAAAATTCATGTTGAAGATGTCGTGAAAAACACAAACACGCACAATCGATAAACCCAGAAGCTACCACCACTCCTTCACATGCTAGAAGATTAAAGCATCACTCAAAACCCAACCGGAGGGAATAACGCTGCTTCAACACATAGATCCACGGTGTTATGTAAACGTAAACATGCATAATTTAACCACAGATGAAAACCAGTGAGCACAATGACATGCGGTTCTCAATGGGCATTCTTGACATTCGATCCACATTAAAGAGATTATATTTGCCACTAGCTCTCCAGACAATTTAGTAATATGAAATGCACTGTAAATAAGGTCACAAAAACCCAGCCAGCCAGCCTGTCTATTAATCAAACTTAGAAAGGACAATAGAAGAGATAACACCTCTCTCTTTTCTCATATAGATGTACTTAAAACAGAAGAACATCCTATTTTGAACTCAAATGAATCTGGACTACTGTAGACGCACAGAGTCAAATTTAGACCAGAGAGAGAGCCCGTCCTCACGAAACTTCAGCACTATTTGCGAAACCGCTGTTAAGTATCTTAATGCCGTCATCCTGGTAGCAAATTTACAGACGCATGTAGAGGTGCACCAACACAAAATCCTCAATTATACACCCATCTACATTTAAGTTGTGTCCTGAGAGTGCATTTCTGAGTGGCAGTTGTTGGCTCGCCCCATGTCACATTCCTTACGGTGAGTATTTTAAGGCCAGACTGCAGCTGCCGTGGTTATATGCGTGGCCAATGTTGGATAGCCAAAACCAGGCCAAACATCAAACACAGAACAGATTCATGACCAAACTGGAGACTACAAAATTTATGCCTGATCTGAACACGCGTGTACTCGTGTATGAGCCGGTGTTACATTTGATCGCGTTCTGGAAAACAAATCCGAGTCCTTCAGATGTATTTAGTTTAGTGTTTGATTGTTTGAATGCCCTCTTAAAGGGATAGACGCCCCATTGACTTCAATAGTATTCTTTTTTTCTACTATGGATGTCAATGGGGCTTCTGATTGGTTTGGTTACAAACAAATTGGTTTGGTTCCTTAAAATACCTTCCTTTGTGTTCTCAGAAGAAAGACATTTATACAGGTTTGTAACAACATGAGGGTGATAAATGAAGACTCAATTTTCATTTTTGGGGAACTATCCCTTAAAAGACAACATACTGTAGAATAAATGTGACCTTATTACTACATAATGAACATCACTGGCCAAATGTGTTTGATTCATCAGTATCAAAAAGAAGAAGTTGCTCCAGAGGCATGCGACCTCTGACATATATAGCAATTCTAAGTCGCTTTGGATAAATGCGTCAGCTAAATGAATAAATAAATAAAAAATAAAATAATAATAATAATAAATATATAAATAAAGCTCTATAATCTTGTATGATAATTTTGTCTGTTTCCATTGCATATTGCGACATTTTACTTAATCTGTGATTTTAGCTGCTCCGGGTCAGTATGCCTACCTTGAATTGTTTTGCCAAGTGTTTAGTGTAAATGCAGATATCGGATACAAGTCGCTTTTTACAGATGATGTTAGCGGGTTGTCAAAAAAAAGGAAATCGAATATAGGCAACAAATCAGAATTGGGCATTGAGATTTGCAGTGTAAATCCTGCCTTAGAGGCTTTTTACAACTGGTATAAAAGGGATAGTTCGGCCAAGGATGATATTAAACTCATGATTTACTCACCCCCAAGCTGTCCGAGATGCATATGTCCATCATTTTTCAGACGAACACATTTTCATTATTTTAGAAAAATAAGATTTTGCAATCTTTCAGTTAATCAAGTGTAAAGTTAAGGGGTCCACATCCTTAAAGTCCAAAAAATGTGCATCCATTCTTCACAAAATAAACGGCTCCACGATGATAAACAACGGACTTCTGAGGGTAATCTGCACAGTGTTGTTGTAGAAAAATCCAATTTTTAAAACTTTATAAACGAAAATAACTAGATTCCAGTAACGCCGCCATCTTGGACTCCTCTGTATTCAGGAGAGTATCAGCGTAGTGTACACACTTTTCTTAGTGACGTATGACAAATTCGGAGGACCCTCCATAAACTGCGTACGCTCTCATCTTGACTGAAAGATCTAAAACATTTTCTAAAATAACTGAAAATGTGTTCGTCTGAAAAATGATGTACAAATGCATCTCGGACAGCTAATCATGGGTTTAATATTATTTTTGGCCGAACTATCCCTTTAAGATGCTTCTTGGTCAATCGGATCACAAGTGGACGAGAGAGACACATTCGTGTTTACACCTGGTGTTTTAATCCGTCTCGTTTGCCCACTTTCACTTACTTCTGTCCTGATTTCTTCGAGGAGATTGTCTATAGCTTACTAGACCAGCATAAGCAGCTAAAACCAGACTGGGAGACCAGCTAAAACCAGCCAACAAGCTTAGACTGGTTTTAGCTGGTCTTTTCACTGCACTTTTACTTACTACACACTAAGTATGTACTTTCTTGGTAACAGTTAAGTACGTGTCGTGCACTGTATATTATGCAAATTTGCACAGGACCCCTATGTCTCATAACCACCAAAAAATCCTGATGAATCAAATAAAAAACCGAGTGACCTTATTTACCCCTAAATATCCAGATTGTATATTTGCTTTGTTACAGTAGTGCTTTTCAGTTCATTTATGGCGCTTTTCCATTGCATAGAACCCCACGGTTTAGTTTAGTTTGGGTCGGGTCAGCTCACCTCACTTTGGTGTGGTTAGCTTTTCCATCGAGTTTAGTATCACTTCGTAGTGGGAGGGATTATAGGCGTGTCGTTATATTTGCGCTGCATGCTGTGACATCATACAAGTGAGAGCGCCGTTGTACATTCCCATACGTTCATTTATTTATCAGTCCGCCACAAAATTAAAATTGGCCACCACAAATAGATCTGCTCATCGCGTTTATCACAACCTCGGTCTCACATGACAGTTTCTGTTCAAACACCGGTGGTGTCATTCGACGGCGCTCCGTTGAGCCTCATTGAAGTTGCATTTAAGAATATATGCGAACGTGCGCATCGCAAATGTTCCGCCACAAACTGCAAGAATGGGAACAACTGTTATGGTGTCCCTGATTCTCAACCTGTGGATGTTTTTTATCGCTAAAAGGGAGTTTGGGAACTTAGCAAAGCACAGAAGACAACATGTTTCCAGCAAGCTAACACTAAGGTAAAGGTAATATTTATATTATAGCGATGACGCTGTAGTGACGAGTCTGTCAAACCAATCAACGATCTACAGTGTTTTCACGTCACGTTTGGTATCAGCTCGGGTCGCTTGGAACCCCAACCGAGGTGGTACGAAAAAAAGTATCGGGTACTACGTACTGCACCCAATGGAAAAGCTCCCAAAAGTAAGCTGACCCGACCCAAACTAAACTAAACCGTGGGGTACTATGCAATGAAAAAGCGCCATTACTCTGAGCTCAGAAGCTGTAGACTTGACACACCAGTAATAAGAATAACACACCATCCATTCCTATCTCTTGAGGCATTTATAGCAGATGGTCTTGGATAGTGACCCAGCTGGACTTGGAGCAGTTCAGCGACTTCATAATATCACCTTTCTCCTTGACCTTAAAAGACACTGTTTATCAAAACGACACATATCTACAGCAACACAAACACACATGTACACAAATCTATCTTGCAGCAGTATCTGTGAACCCCTCCGGGTGGCTGGAAAATTAGCCATTTTCCAGCCACTTCCTAAACGGAAATCCAGACAGAATGACTCTCAAGTGAGAGGGGAAAATTTGCATTGTTTATTCAACTTCTGCTTAGTGTCAGACCTCATTCAGTTTAGTGCTATGAGAAGATAAGAACACAATGAGGTAAATTCCAAGATTTCTTTATACATGTTTAGTGGTCAAAAAACACTGATCTGAAAACATTTACATTGATGAAATTGTCAGATTTTTATCAGTATGTGTGCTCCCTGGGTTCGAACCCCCAACCTTTTACACTGCTGAGCTACACAGGAACAGTAATGAAGAAAAGCACTGCTACATTTTGGCACTGAAATATCTTAAGCTGTGCCCAAATTAATATACTTAAACAGTACATTAACAGCTATTTATAAACATGGATTTAATGCCTTAATCCTTTTCCTATTCCACCATCTGCACTTTAAGTAATCAAGGCAATAAGATTAAGTAATCAATCTGTTCGCTTTTAATAAACTGGTTCTAATCTGTGTATCTATGTCGATTTTAAATACTTAAAATTTAATACATTGGAAATTAGCATTTTAAGCATTTTTGAGAACTGTGCATGCTAACCACAAAAGCCACGTCTCAGATGTCCAGTACTCACTTTTGACTAGTTTTGCATCACTTTTATAGTTTTTAAAAATAAAACAATGACCACGTTTGCATGAACCCTCAAAATGAGATTATAATGGAATTTTGCCAATATTGCAAATACATACTTTACCCTATGTAAACACAATACTTCGATAAAAATAATACTGTGATTAAGGGAAAACACCACTGTTTTTCAATATTTTACTATGTTCTTACCTCAGCTTAGACAAATTAATACATACCTATCTTTTATCAATGCGTGCGCTTAATCTTTGTACAGCGTGTCGTGAATGTGTTAGCATTTAGCCTAGCCCCATTAATTCCTAAGGATCCAAACAGGGATGAATATAGACCGTTTCAGCAGTAACAACATATACAAGCGGCTGTCGCGGTCCACACGTAACTTCCGGTAAGCACCGCTAAGAATAAATAACAACAAAGTTCTTTAAACGTAGTTTGTTTATATAACAAGCAAAAAAACAACACATAGATTACCTAGGAAACCAAAACATTTGTTATTTTCGAGAAGGCATTTGTTCAAGAGATCAGTTTAGCAACTAGTCAAACCATTAAAAAAACAAAACTGGAAGTAAAGTTCGGATCCAGACGTGTATCACGTGCGTCCGATGAAACCGTCTATAGGGGGCACCACTTAGTTTGCAACACTTCGACCTCGGCGCAGTAATATGGATGGAAGTTTGAGTGAGAGGTGGAGTAGTCAGAAGTGATGATGTTACTGCGCGCCGAGGTCAAAGTGCTGCAAACTAAGTGCTCTTCCGCCATACAATGTAGTTCTCATTTTTATCCGCTTAAAAAAATCACCACCATACTTACTTGTGTAACTACTCATGTAACAGTCTTTAAATAGGGAAAACATGGTGTGTTTTGGTGGCTTCTAAATTCATCCCTGTTTGGATCCTAAGGAATGAATGGGGCTAGGCTAAATGCTAACACATTCACGACGCGCTGTACAAAAATTAAGTGCATGCATTGAAAAAAGATGGGTATGTATTGATACAGCTTAGTAGGGGTATGAACATAGTAAATTATTGAAAAACGGTGATGTTTTCCTTTTGTCACGGCTAGTCCGTGTCATGTTTTGTGTATTGCACTGATCCGTCTCACCTGGACACTCATTGACTCATTACGCCAATACACTACACCTGTCTTGTGTTTAATTGTCTTAGTATTTATATGCCTTGTTTCTGTCACACCGGTTGCCGGATTATTGTCATTACAACCCTGTCTGTTCCCTGTGTTGGATGTTCCTGTTTTCCTGTGTTCCTGTATTCACCATGTCAGCCCTCGTGTTTTTATTATTAAATTTTATTTATTTTGAACTTTGCGTTTGCGTCCTGTCACTCCTACCCAGTCATGACACCTTTAAGCTCATAATCACAGCAAGTATAATCCTATTAAAACAAGTGGCGTACATCATTTTTAATCGCAGTATTTGACCATGTAAACACTTTAATCACATCTATACTGCACTGAAATGTGCATGTGTTTTTGTCACGCACCCTAAAGCTATGTTTATACTCGACGTGTCCGCACGGGCGCGTTGGTGCGCGCGGCAAAAATGACGTCAACGCGGAGTGGGCGGTCGCGCGCGTTGTGTGCGCGAGACCCCATTTCGCGTGGCGCTGTGCACAGCATTTTTTGTAACT
The DNA here is from genome assembly GCF_030506205.2 of Paramisgurnus dabryanus. NCBI lineage: Eukaryota > Metazoa > Chordata > Actinopteri > Cypriniformes > Cobitidae > Paramisgurnus > Paramisgurnus dabryanus. The sequence goes on along the minus strand of NC_133341.1, from coordinate 28,442,079 downwards.
TTCCACGCGGCTCCGCATCCGAAAATGACCGAACTCGAGGCGATTCTGTCCGAGCAGGCAAGCCTGTGACGTATCTCTTTGATCAATCCAAGCAAAACATTGTATATATTTATCTGACACTGTGTAAGTAAAGTATGGAAACTTTGCAGTTTAAAACAGAAATTATTTTAACATGATTCAGAATGTTTGGCTTATATTTGTATTGAAAGAACTACTGGACGAGGAATAAAATACAAACCTTAAGATGTCTGTACTGTTTGTTTAGTAAAAACGTTAATGAAATGATAATGTTTAATAAAGACATATTTAAAAGATTGTTGTTTTATTCATGTTCTCATATTTATATATATATCAAACTCTAATGTTAAAAGCACCAGGGTTGTTCCAGCGGACGACTTCTTCTATTCTCTTCTTTGTGTTTGTTTTTGACTTTATTGCTCGCGTCGCCCCCTGGTGGTTCAAAAAATAGTGCAACAGCGAGCGCGTCAACTATAAATGCCTCGTCCGTTTGGTGAGACGCGCGCGCGATCCGCGGAGGCTTGCGTTGCGGACCAAAGCGCGACCATAAACAAGGCTTTAGACCAAATCCGGTGTTGAGAAACCTGTTCAATAAACACAAATACTGATAAAAAGTAAAGCTTGAATGCATTGTAAGTCGCTTCGGAAAAAAAGCATCTGCCAAATGCATAAATGTAAAACACATATTAGCCAATTCCTGTTATTTTTCACACAGTTAAATAACTGTGTTTTAGATTTTTCCCTATTGATTTACTGCATCTGCATAGCTTAATGTGAATTCAAGTCACATTAATCACACAGGGTTCACACTTGCACAGAGTGGAAAATGCAGGTGAATGATTTACTGAAATGGGCTGGATGGCATAAAGCAAGACATCATGGAAATTTGCACCACTATTTACACTGCTGCAAAGGAAAGACAAATGTGATGGAACATTATATGCTTTAATAAATATGACTGTAATGTTGCCATCTTCATATAGAAAACAGACACTCGCAAACATAATATGAGTTAAAAAAGATTGATGATCAAAGCAAACTCACAATGACAGCTCTGTAATATTACGCTCTTTATGACTGATTGCACGCAAACCAGCTCGAAAATTAAATATGACAATCCAACAGCTGGTATGTTTCTGTAATATAAAAGGGCCAGATAGATATTGCTTGCCGTGGCCTGCATTATCACAGTAAAGTGGGCAGAGGGGGAGAGAGAGACCCTCTGAACAATGGGGAGCTTTCACTGGCTAAGGGCTGCAAAGAGACACAACAATAACTCCCTTTAGTAATCAGAACTCCACCACAATAGACAATCTATCCATCATGAACTACAGAGGGAGGGAGAGGGAGATGAAGAGAAATTGAGTGTGTCTGTGTGAACTGGATATGCCTGTGAGCATTGAAATGGTGGTCATCAAACTTGAGAACATTAGATTAAAACAAGTTAAATACATTTTATATAAATTTCATACAATGGTATTAGCTAATCTCAAAGGGACAGTTCACCCAAAATGTTCAAATTCATGAGACTTTCCTTTTTTTAATGGAGCTGAAAAAAGATTACAGCATATTTGAGATGCTTTATACACTTCCATAAGTGAGGAAAACAATAAATATTTTTATCCTAAGGAGCCAATAAGGAGAAAAGATACGTTTTTTTGTTGATACCCGAACAGTAGCGGCCTGTGACTTTTCTTCGGGGGGTGGGGTGGGTACTTTAACGTATACTGGGTTGTTTCAACCCAAATTCTGGGTTATTTTAGCCTATGGTTGGGTCAAACATAAATATTTTCTGGGTTCATTCAACCCAACAGTCCCTTTTTGACCTAATGCTGTGTTTATGTCAGTGACAAATGATGTCATTTAAAGGATAAGTCCATAAAATAAAATCCAGATAATTTACTCACCACCATGTCATCCAAAATGTTGATGTCAGTCGAGAAGAAATTATGTTTTTTGAGGAAAACATTCCAGGATTTTTCTCATTTTAATGGACTTTAATAGAACTCAACAACACTTAACAGTTTTTTTCAACGGAGTTTCAAAGGACTCAAAACGATCCCAAAGGAGGCATAAGGGTCTTATCTAGAAGATCAAAAATATGCCCTTTAAAACCACAACTTCTCGTCTATCTCCGGTCCTGAAAAGCGCCAGCGTGACCTCACGTAAATGCGTAGTGTCGTAGAAAGGTCACGTGTTACATATATGAAACGCACATCATTGCGGACCATTTTGAACAATAAACTGACTGACACAAAGACATTTATTAGTATCATTCCACATACAACAGCATCGGAACGGTCATCTTTCTCCACACTTGTAAACACTGGGGCGTAGTTACGCATACATCATGCGTGACCTCTTGACGTGATGGCGTATTGCGTGAGGTCGCACTGGCGCTTTTCAGGACCGGAGATAGACGAGAAGTTGTGGTTTATAAGTGCATATTTTTAATTTTTTGTTGTCAAAAATGACAATCGTTTCACATACAACAACATCGGAACGGTCATCTGTCTCCACACGTGTAAACACTGGGGCGTAGTTTTGCATACGTCATCCATGACCTCTTGACGTGATGGCGTATTGCGTGAGGTCGCGCTGGCGCTTTTCAGGACCGGAGATAGACGAGAAATTGTGGTTTAAAAGTGCATATTTTTAATTTTTCTTGTGAAAAATGACAATCGTTTCGCTAGATAAGACCCTTATGCCTCGTTTGGAATCGTTTAGAGTCCTTTTAAACTGTTCAAAACTGTTAAGTGTTGAGTTAAGTATTAATTTTTGGGTTCTATTAAAGTCCATTAAAATGAGAAAAATCCTGGAATGTTTTCCTAAAAAAACAATTTCTTCTCGACTGAACAAAGAAAGACATCAACATTTTGGATGACATGGTGGTGAGCAAATTATGTGGATATTTAATGGAATAATCCTTTAATTTTTTTCCAGAGTATTAAAAATCATATACTGTCCTAAAACAGCCACTGGCAATTTCTCTTGTCAAGAACTGAAACCCAAAATGCCCTATTAAACATATTTTCAAGCAATCAGATATTAAAGCAATGTGCTAGCCATGTGTATAATTAGTTTAAAAAGCTAAAGAATAAAACAAATGAAAAAATTTTTTTAGGAACGTTAATAAAGTTGACAAAATAATGTCAGATGTAATACACAACTTTTAAAGAGCATGGTTGCTTATTAAACTCATTACTTTATGTTTGTGTTTGTGTTTGTGTGTGTGTGTGTGTGTGTGTGTGTGTGTGTGTGTGTGTGTGTGTGTGTGTGTGTCAGAACCAAAAGACCAGAAACCACACTGTGCCATCTGGACCAAGAAAGAGAATAGAGATCAAGCCAGTTAGTGAGAAAGAAAACAAACAGTTATAAATGTGTGTATTCCCATCCAAACAGCATAATATTCAGGGACTGGTGCTTTTGGATCTGTTCAGCAATACCTCACCAATATAAACATTTTACTAACCACATATTAAAACACTCAACAAGGTTGTAAAAAAAGTGAACCCTGGGTAGGTGTTAAGACCTACGTGAGTTCTCGCTGTCAGCCATGAGCTGTGTTTAGGTTACTTCAGCCAGCAAAGAACAGCTATATGGTTATAAATATCTCACCACACGTGCCTGTTCGAACACAAACCCACACTTACACGACAGCGTGCCAAACAGTGCCCCTGATAAGCTGGCATTACAGGACATAAAAAAGATTTTGCAAACCATCAAGTCCGAAATAATAATATTAGACTGTACCAATTGTACCTGTAACCAGGTTCTTAATGTTCTTAATATCGGACATAAAAAAGATTTTGCAAACCATCAAGTCCGAAATAATAATATTAGACTGTACCAATTGTAACTGTAACCAGGTTCTTAATATCAAGAAAAAAATGTATATATAGTTTTTATGGTTATATGAGTGGCTATTCTCAAACATATGGTGCGAGTAATTGGCTACAGTCTTATATGATGCTTTTTTAAATATACAAAAATATCTCTCCATATGTGTGCTCTCGGATTACTCTCTTTCTTTATTTCAGCCAATCTGATCTTCTAACTCCCATACGGTTCCAACTTGGAGGCAAAATGCATAGACGGGACCGCTCCTTATGCCCAGAATAACCCTTTGCTTCCTGTTAATCTCTGACGAACAGGTGCTGCTATTTACAGCACGCAAATCCATCAAGTCCAACAGAGGAATGAGAGAGAGAGAGAGAGAGAGAGAAAGTGTGTGTGTCAGAGAGAGGGAGATGAACAAAGCAGAAGATGGAAAGTCTTATAATTGACTATGGAAACCAAGAGAAAGAGCCGGAGAGAGGAAGAGAGTGAGTGATCTCTCTATCAACATACCTTCCAGTCTAGTCTTCGGCATTTAACTATGTGTATAAAAGATCAAATAAAATAGAGTAAAACAAATATAAGTTGTTTATAAACAACATAAAAATGGTTTATTTATTGAAAAATATTAGCTTCAGTATGGCAAAGACAACAACGCATTAGCAACATCTGCAACTCCCTAAAGTCAGGGTTCAAGGCAAATCATTTTTTATACTGACCTGGTCGGGCCAGTGGTTCAGTTTTTCACTTGCCCTGCCAAAATTTTCACTGGCCCCAATAAAAAAATGTCAGTGTCACATATTTAAAAATAATAATTCAAAAGTCAAATATAATTGTATACATATAACAGACACGTTCCAACGAAAAAAGGCTCCCAACTTTTCTGCTTTACCTGTAAACTGACAGCAAATTGTGCAAAATATTGCATTGTTTCTTTTGTCGTGTTTTACTCAAGTAAATGTCTGCTTTCAAGATGTTAAATAATATACATTAATGAAAATATATTTTATTTACTGAGGGTAAAGTACAGGCCCGATCGGGCAAGTGACAATACTTTTTACTGGCCCGAACGTCTCTCACGCTTGCCCCGGGCCACCGGGCAGTCCTTTATGTTGAGCCCTGAAAGTGCATGATCGTCATGAATTATTGTTGATACTGTAGTCCACAGTAGTCAGTTTTTCATGGATGATCTTAAAGTTTGTAGGCCATTATATTCAACAATCTTGAAGTCCTTGACCTGCATGACTTGAAAGATATTTTAATATTATGCAAAATAATCTAACTATATGCTATGAGATTTATACAGGCTGAGTGCAGTAATTTTCCAAACTTGCAAAAATCAGTCACCATAAAAACTCTCGAAAAAAGATTCATAGTTTCTAAAGAAAATAGGAGTGGTGCATTGCTGTGCAAAACTCGCTATGGTGTTGCACATTGCTACGTGGTTGCCAGGGTCTTCTAGTACCCCCTTTCCACCAAAAAAAAGCAGGCGCTTGTTCAGAGCTAATGCTGTTTCTGGTTTGATGTTGGTGAGCCTTCTAAGATAAGATGACCAGATTTTTTTAAATGAATTAACTCTTTCCCCGCCAGCATTTTATAAAAAAGTTCGGCCGATAACGGCATTAAATGACGCGATCGGCACTCGCTAATTTCTCATGAGCCGATCTTTCTGTTTACTTTTGTCATCATAGCGTTCCTGATGCGGCTGCAATTAGAGACCATTTTACACAGTGCGAGCATTTTGTAACCCGTTGCTCATGTGTGACGTGCAGATTTGGATCTCTCTCTCTCTGCCTTTACAGAGATATGCGTATTTTCTTTGAGAACGCGCTCCGGTCCTCAACGCGATGCGTCTTCACATCCCTATCAAACAGCGTATACAACACATATCTATCGCGGACAATTGCATCCTCATTCCGAAAGTTTATTACTTGCATTCGTTTTAAAGTTTTGAAGGTTTAAACTTCCATTTTCCTCACAGCTGCTCTTGTTTGTGGACACCGGCCGCACGCATACACAGCAGCCGGTCATCAGTGCACGTGAAGAGAACGATCTCTCCCACGTCTTAAAGCTACAGTATCCTTATTCATCTCTCAATGAAATTACTCTCTGCTCATCAGTGAAAAATTGTTGTACTTCATAGGAATGCGTGTATATTTAATTCATACAGTAAAGACTGTGAAGTGTTTTATTTGAATTACTTTCAACAGACATAAACCTTTTTAAAGGTATATTACATTTCTCTTTGCAAGAAGAAATATTTGTTGTGCTTATTTATTTGATTCTCTATTAAAACAATAATATACCTAATTTATAGTTAGTTTCATTTCTACAAATGGTGTAAACTCTGCTAGATTATAGATAAAAGATTCCCATTCCACTGCCATTCTGTGATCGGCACTGATCGGCAATCGGCAGATCATGATCTTGGTGATCGTAATCGGTGATCGGCCCCAAAAATGCTGATCGGAGCATCTCTAATTTTCTCAAAAGTTTAATGCCTTCCAGAAAATGTTCTTCTTCATTACGCACTGCCCGAAAATAGTGCCCTGCTATTGAAAGTTACCAAGGGGATAATTTTTGGGCGCTATGTAATATTATTGTGCCTCTTGCAGCCATGTTAAGGCAGCAAAGTCCTTAAGTATTAGGCCAGAATGATAGTATAGTTCCTAGCCATATCTGCCAAGAAAATCGCAACTTTTAATTTTACACTTTTAATCAGTACACAATGTAACTACGGAAAAGTCAAGTCTTAAATAGGAAAAATAACAAAACTCCTTAATTATTTTTTAGAGCGATGCTAATGGTCTAATCAGATTCAATGGATTATGCTAAGCTATGCTAAAAGTGGTACAGCAAAACCCGAAGATCGTCTGAATGGATTCCAAAACGGTAAATGTTTAACTCTAGTGGAGCTGGAAAATAAGCATCTTTTCAAAAAAAGTGTCCCTTTCAGAACCATTTTTTCTGGTTAAAAAGTGTAATTAGAAGAACATCTGAAATTAAAAAAGGAACCTTTTGAAGTTTCGGTTTAATTTTTTATTAGCATTATAATCGATGCAACCAGGACACGGTTTTGCATAATAAACACACATATTACGCATTAAACAGAGCATGAATGCATGAGGTGTCCTACCGCTGCATGGCGAAAGCATAAATAGCACAAAAAAAGCCCACTGTAATTAGTACAGCATGGGAGCCGATAACAGGCCTCTTGCATGGAGAAAGAATAAAAACCAGAGATGAGATGGAGCGGCCATAATCTCTCTCTCTCCCACACTTCCTCTTCTTCTATCTAGTCTAATCATTAAGAAGCATCTAAGACATTTCCCTATAAAAGAATAGTAGGAAATCACTTTGGCTACAGCAGTAATGACCGCTCAGTGGAAATCTTTCTAAACTTCAGCCTCTTTAAAGATCAGCTTTTGTTCCAGCAGGGGCTGCTGATAGATGAGAAAGAACCAGACAGAGAAATAGAGACTGTTTATTTTGGCTTTCTGGGAGCACCTCCCTTCTCTCCAGCTGACAATGATTGACATCTCCTCGAAAGGAATGACGTGCAATTCAAAAATGAGTAAACTCAGATAAAGCCAAGGGGAATTGCCCACAATACACTATAAAGCATATAGGATGCAGTTAGAAACTATAAGACATTCTGAAATATGCATGTATGGGAAAAAGTGTTGGGATTAGATCTCAATTTTTTGTGTTGATTTAACCTTGCTAACTACCAACGGTTAAAATTTGAGCATTCCAGAAACTATACTACTTTTAAGCCCGTAGTATAGTTTGTTTTTTACGTGTTCGTGAACATGTGCACCGACAAAGGCACGTCTCAAACTGATTTTGCCAAGTGGTTGATGTCCTCAGGGCATCATATTATGTTAAAAAGTTTTTAAAAAGTTTTAATGTTAGTTAAGATTTCTGTTTTTACTGTTGTGCTTTACCAAAGTTATAATGTAAATGACTTTCTCTGTTATAAGTAACCTTTTGAAATCTGTCAGGGTGAGGTGGCTGAACACTGACAGGTGTTGATATATAAACATGAACAGCCATGTGTTAACTAGATTTAATCACAGATGGGACACAAAACCCCTGACGATTTCTGCCGGACCAGTTTGCAGCTCAATTTCCACAAATACGGCACAAATACGACTGGCCGGAGAGATTGATTTTATTAAAGTTACAGTATGTCTGTAAAATTTCAAACCTTTCGGCTTTTATCAGACAAGCAAAAGCCCTATTTTTGTGCCATATGAGGTGTATTTTTTGTCTGCTCATTAAGAAAGTTAGTCAACAAATCCCACAGTGTCACAGAGACTCCCAGCTCTCTATCCCCACAGACACACGAAAAATAGGACACCAAATGTGAGCATCATCTCTCTGTTTGCTCTGCAGAAATTTCAATGAACGCCGAGATGGAGACAGAATTAGAGATGCAATGTTTATTCCCAAACAGTGCTTTCTGTAGCTTTTCCATAGTTTCAAATGGTTTAAAAAGTTTTGCATTTAGCTGCAGTACAAGACCGGAATAAAATATCCTAAAATCTATTTCTCAACATATCTATTTGCATTAAATTTTAAGGAAAAGGAAAGGGTTTAATAGCAACAAGGGAGAGGTGAGTGTTGAAGGTCTATGGATATCAAATGAAAGACATGAAATTGCATAAGATTTAACTAATTTATATTCAAAGGTGATGTATATTTATGCACTGCTAGAGGCATTAAATGGGACTACAAAATAATGACTGTTTTCAAACTAGAATCCCAATCATGACCCCTGTCCTCCATGGTTTGGACAAACAGGTAGCCTAGCCCTGAAAACCATGCTACTGGATAAACCAGACAGACACAAAAATCACTTGCTTAATTATCTATGAAAGTAAACACTTAAAACAACACAACTTGTGCATCTCTCCACCTTGGCAGAGTTACATGAAATATAACCATTGCAAGATATTTATATTACATGCACAGAGAACATTATTTAATATGCAGCACTGCTAACACTTTGATTTTAATCTTCCTACATCCTTGATGAGATAAACTACAGTACTCATGTACTCATGTAGTGAGAGCATGCAAAAGAGTCTCTTTCATTTAGGGAACGCTTACAATACAGCTGGAGCAGATGACTAAGGGATTTGCATGGATCGTAGGAATACAGCTCTGAGAACAATCCCTCTTCAGCATGATCACAATAGAAGGCACAGATTACTGATTCACAATAGAGCTAAAACTCATTGTTAAATGAAAATGTGCAGGTGCCATCATCCAATTCCCACACTGCATACGCACAATCCACCCACTTTGCAAAATAATGAATATTTTAGTGTATACACTCTAAAAAATGCTGGGTTATTTTAGCTTAGCCATTGGGTTAAATTAAGCCAGAAAAAACAACAATTGGTCAAAACAACCCAGCATTTTGGGTTGAAACAACCCAGCGTTAAAGGATTACTAAATTTTCATTAAAAAAAATCCCATAATTTGCTCACTCCCAAGTCATCAAAGATGTTAATGTCTGTCTTTGTTCAGTCGAAGAAATTCAGTTTTTTGAGGAAAACATTTCTGGATTGTTCGCCATATAGTGGACTTTAGCGGACCCCAACAGTTTCAATCCAGTTTAAAATCGCAGTTTTAATGCAGCTTCAAAGATGATCCCAATTTAGGCATAAGGGTCTTATCTAGTGCAATGAATTTCATTTTCAGCAAAAAATAAATAATATGTAAATATTACGAGTGAAACAATTGCATAATTGCCAAAAGCCTCAATTACAGCTGTCCATTTGTGTTCTTGTGTGTTTTGTTTCGCCAGTATGTTTGGGAACCAAATACAGTGGGGAATCAGTGATTTTAAGATTGATTAGTTGATACTGGTACCGATACTGATACCGATACTGGTATCGGCCTCGATACCACATTTTCTAAAGTACTCGTTAAAAGTCCCCCGATACCGGGGATCGATACCACGGTCTGAGAAATGTCTATGTTTGAGCGGCGTGTAAGGGGTTAATGCCTCGTGTTGTCCAAAGAGGCAGAGTTTACAACAAACTGGAAAACTAGTCCCTTGTTTTTTTTTGGGTTAAATTATATGACTAAAGCTGTTACCTGTAAATTTAAATAATGGTTTTTTTAAGTACTCTGTATCGGTATCGGCAAGTACTGAAATGCAAGTACTCGTACTCGTACTCGTATTAAAAAAAATGGTATCGGTGCATCCCTACATTTTGGATTTTTTACGAACAACATACCTCAAGGACAAGGTCAAGGTACCATTTATTGTCTCCCTTAGGAGAAATTTGTTTTGGATGAGAGAACTGCTGCACATCAGCCCACTAAAAAACTACATTTATACACACAATTACACATAACACAGTCTACCTTAAAAATAAATAAATACATAATAAAGAAGAAAGGCACAGTTTTTTTCTATAAAAGAGTACATTCCTTATTGAATAAATTTTAATATTTTTATTTCAACACCTGAATTACCTTAAAAACATACCACATCTTCCGTATTCACTGCCATATCATCACCATTGCTCATTAAGCAGCTTTATCGACAGCGGGACAAATTAATATTTATAGCGATTATGGTTACATAATGTGACCCTGTATCGCCTTCCAGAGTTCATCAACACATACTCAGAATACAATACATGCGAGGGGTCCAGTACACTTGTATTAACCTGCAGCATCATAGTCCTCTTAAAAATATCCTGTAAAGTGTTTAGTGTCCGTACTCCCATAATTATTTGTTATTTACATTATATTATTTGATTTTGGATGTTTAGAATTTACCATGCAGCTGCTTCACAGAAAGTTATTAAACATTTCAAAACTTCAATGTAAAATCTATTCATCAGCAAAAATAACCGCAATTACGTTATCAAGGCAAATAATCTGCAATTATTATTTTGCCAAAATCGTTCAGCCCTAAGTTGGGTTGTCAAGTTTAATTGTTGGTCGGAAATATGATGTGTAATTGTGATTTTAGCACTTAATTTTAGAAATCCTTCCCATATTCAAGTAGGACTTTAGTTTGGCATGCCTGAAATCTCTGCCTGGAGGCTTTGCAATCATGGCTGCTGAGAGGCGTGACCTCACTAAAGGGACTATGCTTAACCTTGGGTTAGCATCTGTTTAAGGCTGGGTCAAGGCTAAAAGCCTTTAAATGTATCAACGGAAAGCAACACTGGTCGATCTTTATTTTGTGACTAATAAATTCCTTCTGATCTTCTAATAGATTTGCGACTCATGACTCAGTTGGGACCTCCCTATTTTCAACTAAATCCAGCGTTAAACAAACACACATGCAAAACTCCGCCGCTACCCCGGATAAACAAACTATATCCATTGTTTCCATAAGGCTGGCTTACTTGGAAAGCTGAACAGGGATTTCTTCTTACATCCAAAAACACACTTCTTCTGTCATGCCATTGTTGAGTCTTGATATAAAACAAGTCATGCCTGTGATGCCTGTGACTTCTACTTGAAGGAACAATGAGCATTCACGCTCTCACTCTGATTGACATGTGGGTGTGCTTTTCCAAAAGAATTGCCTATAAAAGGAATATGGGGTCACTGATATAACATATCTTCCAACCCATACGATTGCTTTGGTCCAAATACGACCAAAAGATGCATTTACTAAATTATGGCCCCACCCGGCAGCAGGTGAAACTTAATATAAAATTATATTTTGGGGTATAATTTGTACAGGGATAAGATTTTCAATATAAACCGCCAGGATTAATTGTATTTTTTTACACATTAATCTATTTAGGCATTTAGGGCAAATAACGTACCCATTTATTTATTATATGATATAAACACAGCATACAGCATAAAAATGTACTTAAAATATACCAAGTATACCGAGGTCAAACGATTGATTTATTTGAATAAAAGATGCAAAAGTGATGACAATCCGCTGTAAATATCAGATCCGGACATACACTGATTCAAAAACTGCCGCGATGCTACGTTATCTATGATTGTGAAAAGGCATTGGCTTTCGTGTGGCTTGTGACCAAATGCACCATTACGTCAGCTAAGAATGTGAAGCGCTATTGGCTCTTGTGAGCGACTACGTCATGCTGATTTATGTTTGAATGACATCTGACTGTGTGTTCTTCATATAAAGTAATCGTATGGCTTCAGTTCGCAAAGTTTGCAACGCGAATGGTTTGTAATACTTTTATACTGTTTTATGCAATACCTGACTGTACTTTTACTTACTTGTTGTGTTTTATATGTTTGAGAAGTGGTTGGGTTTAGGGTAACGGTGAGGGTGGGGTTAGATGCTCCAAAATATCTTTAAAACCATAAATGTTTTTGAACCATTTCTACATTTACAAATTCCTAAAAATAAATGTCTAATCTGATGTATAAGGCAAAAACCTTAAAAGGTAACATCAGGTTGTATATGCTAATGCCGCTAGAGGACACTAATCCCTTAATAATTCACTTTACAATGTAATAAGGTGCTTGCACAAATGACTTATGAGGTTGTTATTTTTTGGAGGACAGTCTCAACGGGTACCCATGTTTGAAAAAATACACAGGTTCAACTGCTTTTTTGACACTTTGCATTTGTTTTATCATAATGATTACAACTTTTTAACTGTGTTAATACATCAGAATGCATAAAATAACATTAAACCCCCCATTAAAATTACATCACCTGGGTTTGGCCCGTATATACTTCGACATCTGCACAACACAGGCCAATGAAACATTTAGCCTACATCAGATAAAACACAGCGTGGATAACCAGTAACCAAGTCAGAGGGGTCATTCTCATCTGTTCTGCAGTGCACAGAATGAGTGTTGACCTTTAAGTGCTGAACACTGTCAGAGCTGTGACTTTTCAGCCTGCATCCACGCAGAAATGTTTAATATACACTCAGAAGCAAAGACTCCACCCAGAGTCATGTAACCAGAACAGTACAAAACGTCTCTGTGTACTGAGGGCATAACTGGGATACTGACGCTATTGATACTGGCATAGACCGTGCACAGGACAATACGACCTGGGATGCGATCTTGCACAGTCATTTTGCTTGTCAACGGGAAACTTAAAGGGATCTCTGCAGTTAGCTCAGGATTTATAGATTTTACAAAGTGGCCCACGGCCAGTCATAGCCCATTGTTGTTTGCACAGATGCAACTTACAAATACGTACAATATAGCGGAGGTTTGATCAAAGCCCTATAAAGCCCTTTAAAATCCTTTTTACTTGAATGGTAAAAGTCAGATATCTCTACAATTGTGTGGTAAAATCACAATTCAACGACTAACAATTAAACCTGACATCAATGGACTTAAACTGTGCAAAAACACCTTTTTCAAGGGTCCTGTCCCAAATGGCGCACTTCATGTAGACTTTCGGTCTTGTAGCCTTAAATTGCACATGCTCGACAAGTCTACGAGTCCGTAGGGTGTCCCATCTGTCACTTTTACGCTCCGAAGTGTGCTCAACAGCACCCCCTTTGCACCCTTAATGCGGTCTTTGGCGAAGCCGCACTGCTGCAGGCTTTACACACTTTACCAACCCAGAAGTCCTTGCGAAAAAGCAATCAGACGGATGGAGGAGTTCACCGCTTCTCTTCCTATTTCTGGAGTGACGCTTGAGTCTGTCCTAAAATACAACTCCGGTGCAACCTTGTGGACTTGCGTCAAGGGTCCCTAACTGTACGTTTATACTGCTGCCGACTTTAGCTTCCAAAGAAGCTCAGGCCGCCCGGTCAAGGACGCTTGTCAAACAGTACGGGGAAACTTGTTGACGCTTCGGCCGCTCTGAAGTCTGTTTTCTTGGAACTAATGTTTTGGTAGGAACAAAAGTTTACATTGTATTTTCTCCAGAATCACCCAGTGAAGAACGTCTAGGCCAGGGCTATTCAAATCTTATCCTGGAGGGCCGAGCACTACAAAGTTTAGCTCCAACCCTAATCAAACTTACCCACCTGTTATTGTCTAGTGATCATGAAGACTTTGATTAGCTTGCGCAGGTGTGTTTGATCAGGGTTGGAGCTAAACTCTGCAGTGCTCTGGCCCTCCAGGGTAAGATTTGAATGCCCTGGTCTAGACTGTATACAGATTGGTTGTGGGCGTTTTGCCCCTGCTTGCCGCTGAGAACGGAGTTGAGTGCCACGTCGAGCAGCAGTAATTAAGATACTTTAACTGGGAGGAGGGGCTTCCGTCACCTGAGAGCGGCCATACGGAGTGTTGAATCTTCCCCAATAATAATAGCAGTGCTCAATCTTGTTATATGCAATATTGATGTAGAACAAAAAAAAATTGCTCTTTACTGACCCTAGGGAACAGCTGTGTTGTGACTGTTTTCTGTCTCTGTCTGACTGATGATGTGCATTTTTGGACGTCATGATGTGCTCTTGCAGAAGAATGATTTAAAAGTACGGCACGTAAATGCGGTGCTTAACGTAAATAATTATTATTGCCGTCGTCACTGGAATTCTATATAAATGAAATCGGTTAGAGACATTTTGATGGCCAACAAAATGCTGCATGTTAGTGAGCTCACAATAAAAAAGGAAAAAACCCAGCATGTGGATGAATATAGTGATCAGGGTTTAATTGGGGTTTTAAACGACTTAATTATAACTTTCAAAACGAGTGCAATACCGTAGCCACCCGACAAGTATTCAAGAACCAATTTATAATTTCGGCTACGTGCACGTGCTTCTCAGTAGTCTACAGAAATTCTTGCAGTCTTTTCCTTTATTTCTCTTGATTGACCGTGCTTTTAAGAGTATTACTTCTCTTTAGCAGAGCTAAGCAGATGTTCAGGTAAGTGAAAGCAAGTAGAGCTAAGAGGGTTGGACAAGATGCAATACACTTCTTCCTTCCTGATCATGAATGCATCAGGCAGACAGCAAGGCAACGCCACAATTAAACATGCTTCAGAGACCATTGGGAGCTGAAATACAATGCTGTCCATTACAAACCTGTTCAATTTATAAAGGCACATCCGCCTATTTCAACCTCTAGTTGAAATCTAACATTTAATAGCCGGTAGTCTGTTAGGTAGGAATGTATAACCTCTTTGATGAGATTACATTTTTCTTCAATAAGAAAAACGTATTTATTTCATCTCACAAAGGGGTCCACACTGCATTTCTACACGTCAAAACACAAGTAAAGCTTGCACGGCTCCATACCCTCTCTCTTTCTACGTCCGTCTCGAAAGGTTTAGCATGAATGGGGCTTTTTTGAGTAAAGCAGCGTCCCTCCCACAGTGGAAACTTTGACAGACAAGAGCCAACGGCAGGTATGAAGCTAGGAGGAAGTTAGCCTCTCCAGTGGAAAAAATCTAGAATAAACCCGTTTTCGTATTAAAGGACCTGTGGTTAAGAGAGGGTTCAACGAGTGAAACGATTAGCACTTGCATTAGAACCATATTGGTGCGATTTAGGCCAGCACAGAAACTAGATTGAACCAAATGTAAAAGTTTACACAAAGTATGACCAATAACAAGCAGTCATCCATGTGACAAACATAAAAGTGAGATTAAGGTTAACAGCCATTTCTAATTAGGTTTGCAACGCTCTATAAATATCCTCTCCAAATGAACTCAGTTGAAATGCCATGCATTAAAATATTATTCCACATAATAAAATTAAAATTATATTAATATTCTATCAACCGCATCAACTGGAGTTTGTATAAACCAACAAACATAATAATAATAATAATAATAATAATAATAATAATATTAATAATAATAATAATAATAATAATAATAAAAATAATATTAATATTATTAATAATAATAATAATAATAATAATAAAAATAATATGTCGGGGCTGATGGTGTAGTGGTTGGTGCTCCCGAGTTCGAATCCCGGATCGAGGTCCTTTGCCAATCCCATACCCCTCTCTTTACCCTATACTTTCCTGTCATCTCCTTAATTACCGTCTATCTGAAAAAAGAACTTAAAAAAAATAATATTAATAATAATACATTACATTTATATAATGCTTTTCTGCATCACTCAAAGCGCTTTTACATATGAAGGGGTGATTCTTCTCAACCACCACCAATGTGCAGCTTCCACCTGGATGATGCAACGGCAAACGGTCCATTTTTTATAATCAGTCTATAATCATACCAACCCTCTCTTTAACGTGTACAAAGCTGGCAATGTGGTATGATCGTAAAAGACACACATTTGGGCATATTTCTACTAGGGATGCACCAAAATTTCTCTCTCACTGCAGCCGTTATCGCAGCACTATGGCAAAGCGCGATCGGGACAGTCACATCTGAGGGCCAATAAAATGACATACAAGCTCTGTGTAGTACTCCACTTATAGAGCCCTTATTATAACTTTTCTATTTCTGACTATCCCTTGTTGCTAACCAAAGTTTTTTTTAGACACATTCATTTATTCATTGTCTTCTGTCTTTACTCATTCACAGATTACTTCCAGTCTCTCTCACTGCAGTCTTCTTTCAAGGGGATAAAGTTACACTTTCCTTAACATAATTAATCATCCACTAAATGCATAAATTCAATTTGAAAAGCTCTTTGATTCAGTTCCTCAAACGCTCCAGTTATGTCATTATTGCTCTACAATGGCTTGAACCAGCACGCACTTGGCACTCGGCTCTGTTTACATACAGCACTTGTGTTTTGTTAACACACCTGATAAAGGACACATAACTAAGAATTCCCACAGATGCTTTCCATGAATGGACGGATTGTAAAAGCATAAACATTTGGCTAGCATCATAACAGATTTTTTTTGCTACCATGACAAATACATAAAATATAGCATATTAATTTTAAGATTTGGTACAGATATGTACCTTTGAGGAACTAATATGTACCTTTTAGGTACGAAATTGTACTTTTTGAAAAGGTGCCCCAACTATGGAAATGATGATTACAGTAACAGATTATGACACAAAGGTCAACAATTTTGCATGACATGCCTTGTACGATAAACTAAGTAAGGGATAATGTAGAGGCAGCCGGTAGTTATTGGGAAATAAGCCCCGACAGTGTGATCAGGACCCGACGCGAAGCGGAGGGTCTTTTATCACACTGAAGGGGCTTATTTCCCAATAACTACCGGCTGCCTCTACATTATCCCGCTTATTACACGGCTACTTGCCACATAAGAAAGAAAACTGGACATGAATATGAATTTTAAACATTTTATTGGCATATTTGTTTTAAATTAACATTTTTATCCTTCCGCGAAACTTTGCACAGATGCATAAAATGATCGTAATACCTTATTAAGATCCTCTGCTTCATACTTGTCTGTCTCCATTTTTTTCTCTTTAACCAGTCTTTGAGAAGTTTTAATCCCCATTCTGTATTTTTGTGTGTGTTGCCTCGTAGCTGTCATGCTCTATTTTGTCAAGTTCAGTCTCAGTAAGCTGTCTGTGTCTTGTCGTGGTTGTCGAGTGTTTGTCACAAGATGGCGCCAAACAGATAAAGATCTTATTGATCTTTATTGGCGCGGAGTGATTTTACTCGTGCAAATAGTCCGGCTATGCGTTATTAATTTGGAGCGGTTATTATTTGAAAAGAACGAACCTGCAAATGTCTCAACTGACCAATCAGAATCAAGCATTCCAGAGAGCCGTGTAATAATTCCGTATAATAAATACGACGATGAAAATGACAAGCAGTTAAAAATTTAGCAAACAGGCGACAATGTAAATAATCATCTGCATGATTGTACCAAGCATTTGCAATTTGTCCAAAACAAATAAGAATTTGTTTTTATGTTGTTCCCAGCTGACCTGATGATGTGGAGGTTGAACAAAGTGTTTTGGAAGATTCTGATCTGAGAAATGCTCCAAAGAGACTAAGAAAAACTTTCGCTGTGTCCGAAATAGCTCCCTATACCCTTAAATATTGCAGGGGACAGACATTTTGTAGTGGAGTCTGAAATTATACTGGACATTATAGAGTGCACTTACTCAAACCAATAATGCAGTAATGAGTGTACAACCAATGTACACACAACAGCTAGCCGCTAACCCTTCACTGTAAATGAACTCCAGCATCTCGAAATAAGATGGCGCCTGCAACGCTTCCGCCGCTTAGTGTCCGAGTTCACTCACTCGCGTTAATTCCCTCAATTAAGTGAACTATATTAAATAACTCATTTAGGGAAAAGTGAATGAAGGTATAGGGGCTTTTGTGGACACGGCCACAGTCTCAAAAACGTGGTTTAAAATGACTATTTTCCACATCACAATCATGCTGTGTAAACCGAGTGGATGAGTAGTCCGAGCTGGTGTGACTGAGTGGAAGTAAAAGCTATTTTGCATATTCACGTCTAGGGCCGGAGTCATACCTTAGACTGTTTCATACCTTAGACTGGCCCACTTTAGTTCACGACTGACTATATTTAAATAATATCATTTTAATCCTTAGTAGTATATAAGTCTGAAATAGTGCACTGTTTTCTACAGCCTTGCAAATTTGTTGTATTTTTCAAATATATCATTTCCAATTCAGTGCAAATAGCCTAAACCATGGGTGCCCAACCCTGCTCCTGTAGGGCTACCGTCCTGCAGACTCCAGTTCCAACCCAGCTCCAAGACACCGGTCTGTAATTATCAAGCAACCCTAAACACCTTGATTAGCTGCTTCAGCTGTGTTTGATTGGAGTTGGAGCCAAAATCTGCAGGACGGTAGCCCTCCAGGAACAGGGTTGGGAACTGCGCTGAGTTGAAGTACTCCCAAAAGTGCTGTTCCGCCATACAATATAGTTCCTCTTTTAAATCCGCTTAGAAAAGCGCTACGTTTTATTTTGTACCACCAAACTTGCTCGTATAACTACTCGTCTTAAATAGGAAAAACTTTGATGTGTTTGATCACTTCTAACTTTATCTCTGTTTGGTACCATTGAATGAATGGGGCTAAGCTAAATGCTATCGAAGTGTCGCAGCGCGCCCCAGCGCTTACGTGCACGCACTAAGATGATAGAGGGATGTATCAACTCTTCTTAGTTAAGGTAATAACATAGTTTAATATTGAAAATGAGTAGACTTTTCCTTTAACTGTTGAAATGTATTTAATCACATCATATAATAAAACATAACATTAAACACTCTGATGTTTCACAGTCTGATGTTGTTTTAAGTTTATATTTAAATGTGTCGTTTTGAGTGTATGGTCAATAAAAAACGTAATTAATAGGGATGGGCACAAAAATGACCAACTTTCCTCCCGTTTGTCACGCCCCACTTGTAATGTTCCTATTCCTTCCATTTTGAGAAACGCTGCTTTACTAAATTAAACAAGGGTGTAGCTACATTCAAGCTATTTTAAGGCATGAAGAAAATCTTTTCACAGGAAAAAAACATTTCAATGTGTCATTTTGATGATTAAAGATGACTTTTAAGGAAGACTTAAAAGCAGCATGCTAATTTGAACATTGCCTTATAGTCTTTTAGCAGAATGATACAAAATGCACATGACATGAATGGAACCAATTACCACCGTCAGTAATAAAGAAGTACAACACACAATGGGCCAATCAGAAGAGTTTTTCTTGTAATACAGGCAGTGAACTCCCATCAGCTGTTTCTATTGATTCTGCCATCAAGCAACTGTTTGTAGAAACGTATAGGTAATTAAAAAAGTGAAGAAAGATTTGTCTGTTTTTCATTCATGTAGACTCCCACTGTGTGGGAGTCAGGGGGGCTGCCCTAAAGTGGTTTCAGTCATATCTTTCAGGGAGATGCTTTTTTGTTAAAATGGGGGACTGTACGTCATCAACTGCGCCTTTAAATTGTGGGGTCCCACAGGGATCAATTCTTGGTCCTATTCTCTTTTCTTTGTACCTCCTTCCACTTGGAATGATTTAAAAAAAAGCATGGCATCTCCTATCATTTGTATGCTGATGATTGTCAAATTTACATGCCAATCAGAAAGCATAAAGGCAGCCCCCTGACACCCCTTCTTGAATGTTTAAATGATGTCAAAGCATGGTTGGCCCAAAAAAAATTTAAACTAAATGACAGTAAAACAGAGATTATGCAGTTTGGCCCCACTAACCCCTGATAGACTTGGGCTCTCTAAATGATTTTGTGCATCCTGTTGTAACTAACCTTGGGGTAAAAATAGACAGTGATTTCAAACTAAACAAACAAATAAATGCAGTAGTGAAATCTAGTTTTTATTATCTTCGCCTTTTAGCCAAAGTTAAACCTTTTTTGTCTTTTAATAATTTTGAACAAGTTACACATGCCTTTAATTCTTCTCGTTTAGACTACTGTAATGCAATTTAATACTGGTATAAATCAAAACGCACTTTCACGCTTACAGTTAGTCCAAAATTCTGCAGCACGTCTTTTAACAGGAACAAAAAAGCGCGCCCATATAACACAAGTCCTTGCTTCATTGCACTGGCTTCCTGTTCGTTTTAGGATTGATTTTAAGATTTTTGTTTCTTTTTAAAGCTATACATGGACTTGCCCCAACATATATCTCTGACCTCATTCAAATGTATATGCCAGGGCATTTTCTGTCGTAGGACCTAAACTATGGAAAGCCCTGCCCCTCCATGTTCGAACTGCTCCTACAGTTGAGTGTTTTAAGTCTCGTCTAAAGACTCACTTTTATTCCTTAGCTTTTGGCTGCGCTTGAGTTGTGTGGTCCTTTTGTGGTATTTATTAATTTTATCTTCTGTATTTTATATTTATTAAATTGTTTCGTATGTTCTTAGTCTTTTGTGCAGCACTTAGGAAACTTTGTGTTTGTAAAATGTGCTATAGAAATAAAGTGGATTTGGATTTAGAAATTAAAAGACAACCCCCCCCACACACACACACTCATAACGTAGATAAAATTATTTTCGGACCATTCTTTATCATATGTAAGAGGTTTGACATCATGATTGATGCCAAGTGTAAGGGATTCAATGGAGATTTTAATTAGTTACCCAAAGCACCACTTCCACTCTGAACCCATCCATCTTCACGGGATAAGAGGGGAAAGAGAAAGATAAGGATGGTAGAGGATGACATTGCAGAAAAAGTAGATGAGACGAAAGACTTTACAACAACAAAGTAAAAACAGAGCAAAAGTGAGGAAGAAAAAACAAAAACTCCTACCTAAATGTTAAAGGGAGGTGCATGATCTCTGAAAGCCAATGTTGATATTTGAAATCACCTTAACAAACATGCCCTACACCAATAGAATCTGGACCTTTTTTTGAAAGACAAATACGCAACTTAGGCTACAATGTCAGTTAGTAGACTTGCCCCTTACTGCTGATTGGCTATAAGTGTGTTTTGATACTCAGCCTGACTCCCTTGTCCAAAGTGTTTTACAAAAAACATGCACCCCACCTTTAATTTATGATTCATCCATGGTCCCAAATCAGATAATGTAGTCTCTTTTTAATCTGTTTTACAGTTCTGGCGTGTATGCCAGTAATCTAATTTTGTCTGACTACAAAGATTATTGAACTTCAAACAGGTCAGGTCAACTTTTACTTTCACGTTATATTGCCACAAAATGGCCATGATTTTTCTATAATGACAAACTCCCTCCAGTAACCTGGGATTAAGTGCTTGGCTAAAGGGCACAATTGGCTTATGGTTTGCTTGTTGCAGGGGTCTTACCATTATTACTAGTATACCAGTAACCTTCGCATTGCCAGTTCTGGGTTTTAAATAACATGAGAACAGATGACAGCACTGTCAATCCAGAAAACTGTGCACCTTTTAAGGGATAGTTCACCCAAAAATGAAAATACAGTCATAATTTTCTCACTTTCACGTTGATAAAAACCTGTATAGACGGTTTCATCGGACGCACGTGATACACGTCTGGATCCGAACCTTACTTCCGGTTTTGTTTTTTTAATGCTCTGACTAGTTGCTAAACTGATCTATAAAACAAATGCCTCGACGAAAATAACAAATGTTTTGGTTTCCTATGTAATCTATGTGTTGTTTTTTTGCTTGTTATATAAATAAACTAAGTTTAAAGAACTTTGTTGTTATTTATTCTTAGCGGAGTTTACCGGAAGTTACGTGCGGACCGCGACAGCGCTTGTTTATGTTGTTACTGCTGAAACGGTCTATACATTTCTTTGTTCTGATGAACATGAAGATATTTTGAGGAATGTTTGTAAAACAAACCGTTCATGAGCCCCATTCACTTGCATAGGATTTTTTTTCTAACTATGGAAGTGAATGGGGCTCATAATCGGTTTGGTTACAAACATTCCTCGAAATATCTTTCATCAAACAAAAAATGTATACAGATTCGTAACAACATGAGAGTGAGTAAATGATGAAAGCATTTTCATTTTTGCGTGAACTATCAATTGAAGTTCTATTTAAATGCGAAGTCCACCAAAAAATTATAAAAATGTCTTTGTTCTGCTAAACACAATGGGAGATATTTTCAGAGAGTGTTTATAAGATCTGGGGCACCATTCACTACTATAGCAGGAAAAATACTATGGAAATGAATGGTGCCCCAGAATTGCTTGTTTACAAAAAAATTTTAAAATATCTTTCTCTGTGTTCAGGAAAACAAAGAAATTTACAGTATAAAGGCCTAAAAACAACTTGAAGGTGAGAAAATGATAGATTTTTTATTTTTCAGTGAACTATCCCTTTAACAGACACAAGTTACAGCAAGCATCAAGAATGTAGGCTGAGCTTAAGTATTTGCTGTTAAGAGATACATTAAACAGTGACTAAAAAAAAGCTTAAATTATGAGGCACCTGATAACTGCTATCTACGTTACATAGAAAATATTGAAAAGAAAATAATCATCATCCTTTTTTGATTTGCTTGCTAAAGCATCGTTTAACTATACCAAACACAGCAGCAACACAGAAAGCAAAGGGGAACATTTTCCTGACCTTGTAACCCTTCAGCACCATTATCTTAACAGAGAGTGCCAAAAACAAATGTGCACTGGTGATTTTCACATGCACTGGCCTTTCACCCTTTGAATGCAGGTCAAACATCATAAACATTGTAGAACAGAATTACACGGCATCCCAAATGGCGCACTATGAGGGTGTCCCATTGGTCATTTTAGGTTTGAAATGGGTGCTCATAGGAGTACTCTTTATGGTCCATATGCGCAATTTTCCTGAAGCCGCACTTGTGTGAGCCTCAAAGCAGACTGCTTCCCATCATTCAAATGGAGTTATGTCAAAAAAGTGTGGAATTGTAGATAGACCGGAGTGTTTAGGATGCCAAATGGGTCAAGGCCATAGACAATTAACAATACAGCATTTTC
Source organism: Paramisgurnus dabryanus (assembly GCF_030506205.2). Taxonomy (NCBI): domain Eukaryota; kingdom Metazoa; phylum Chordata; class Actinopteri; order Cypriniformes; family Cobitidae; genus Paramisgurnus; species Paramisgurnus dabryanus. The sequence continues at coordinate 28,418,955 of NC_133341.1, read as the reverse complement.
CATTTCAACAATTATATCTGTGAACTCATGTCAACTGTGAACCTATACTGTATTTTCTCTGTACTTTGACTTGTTGGATGTAACATGACTCACCCTATGGAAATTGCTAATAAAGAGTTGAAATACAAGAGGGCAGGAGGTACAACATATTATATATTTTTCCCAAACCGCACTTACTGTACAATTACAGCTTCATGTGTGTCTATTCTGAGCACCGTCGGATGCTAAAAGGTTTTTGACAGATAAAGAGACAGGGTGTATAATAGGCTTTAACTTTGTAACAGGATAAGTTATAAAATCCTCACATATAAAGGTCTATGTCTAGCTCAAACAGACTGTCCAAACGGGTGCTTGACTATGAATTGTGGGTGAGCATTAATCAAAACCCAGCTTAAGTCATTTTTGTGATTTACAGAAGTCCTCCCCTTATAATGTAAAGAACATTCTGTGAAAATATAACTTTGATACCTTTAATACTGACTAAGATAAATCAAAATTAAACTAAAATCAATGAGTGCTACAAATCTCAAAATTATTAGATCATGAGACTTGGGTTTCACAGACAGGGTTTACATATGGTCTTGAATTTACAATCCGACTCAAGCTACATAAAGTTGTGTGCCCATGCAATATAAAACAATGTTAATGTATCTGCACCAAAAGGTCAACCCCAAGGTTTAGCACAAGCGTTCAGGTTTGCAGTTTCCTATGGAAATGCTTAACAACATGCACACACAACAACAGGTGTGTTTCTGATAGAGCAGCTAAAGTCCCACTCCCATCTGCTTCATTCATTAGTCAGCGACGCACCGAGACGTTTTTAAATGTCGTGATGACAGCAGGTGCTGTGACATATGCAGTGAGCTAGAAAAATCTGCTCTGATCTCCAAAAGTGAAGAAGCTCAAGAGGTGCGGCAGCTGCCTCACAATAACACAGACTTCACCCCGGAAATGTGTGTGTTTACAGTAAATGTAAAGCTTATAAATGTCATTTAAGGCTGTCAGAATTACTATTTATAGAAAAAAAAATGGTCATTAAAGGCGTAATAGACAATTATCTACAAAAACATTTTTGTTACGCTGGTAGAAATCACTTGGGCTGGACGGTGCCAGTATTTTACCACTGCGATGGTAATGCACCAATTCACCACAGTGGTAGGGTGGTTATAGACCACTGGCAACAGGAAGGGGGTGTGACAAAGTTGAACTTTATGCAAATAAGCGATTACCAATGAGAGAGAAGCATGCGAGTTCACTTCATCTGTCTCTCGTCAGTAACTGCAGTGGACGGTACTCATTTGTTATGTCCACCAGAATAAAGGGCTCGTAACAGTTGTGCGTAGGCCCTACGGCGTCCGCGTCAGTTTTCATTTATACTTTTGCATTATCGTTTGCGTCAATGTGCGCAAACACACGCAGACCGCTGGTAGGCAGTGTAACCACAGTACCAGCGCGACCGTCAATGAAGATGCAGCTTGGCAAGTTAACCCACAAACGAAGAAGAAACAGCAACTTCTTGTGTATGATTTGAGAAAACCAACAATGATGGAAGTAAATAAACAGCGACTTTTGTTGCAGTTTGAGTTAAATCACTCCTCAACGTGGCCCATCTTTGTTTTCGCCATCGCAAACGGAAATACCTTTGACACCGTTTTTTTACCTGACGGGAGGGGTTCTGGTGGACCAATCACAGTGCTTGCGGTCCGCGTAGAAGTGACGCACTTTTAAAAAGTTTGCGAGGTGCACGTCGGGCTATGCAGAGCTACGCACATGCTAGAGATAACCTATGCCGTAGACCTTACGCGCGACTATAAATTGGCTTTATAAACGCCTCCCAACGACCTCAGTGTCCTCAAGTCGGTGGTGGTCTGAATTAGGGCTGTCAAATTTTAATTCGAATTTCGAATATTCGTCGAATGTAAAAAAAATATGCATATTCGAACGTAAAACTTTGCATTCGAATTTTACCTGTGTCAGGAAGCTCACGCAACGTGATGATGACGTAACTGACGCGGATTGTTATACAGAGCTTTAGCGGCTCAGCCAACTATGCGGAGCAAGCCAGCGTTATTCATTTGAAAAATAGCAAGAAAAGACAGTGGGGATTACGAGTCGGACAGAATACATATTAAAAGGGCTGTGTGATGCTGCTTTGGTTTTTGGAGCATCAACTGGAATTCAACCGCAAAGTGAAACTAGCTGAGATGACAGAATTAGTGTCGTCTGCTTCTAAATGCAGTTTTAAAGTTTAAAATAACTGATCAACACGAAAGTGCCATATTTCAGCTGCTTGTTAGCAACATTAAAACCATATGTGCGTCTACAGAGTCCACACCGCATATGAGAGAGTTGCAATGTAACGCCGCGGTGGCTTTATTTTAACTGACTGGAAACTTGACTTTCACCTGGACATTTAATATGCAAGTTTTTCATCAACATTATCTGCGTGAAATATAAACATGATGATCATCTGCCAACTCGACTGTTTCAGCACGTCCTCTATTAATTACGGAGAGTCTGCTTTATTAACGGCTTCGCTCTGCGCGTAAGTTAAACATTTCTGCTCTATACTTTATTACTCGCATATATTTCTACATATTTTCAACCAAGGAACACACAAAATATAATACAAGTTGTTGTGAATAGTGTTTAAGCTTGACAAAATTTAAGTGACTAATGATCTTTCCCACTTATTTTGGCTTAAATAAAGATTAATTCGTTTTCATACTTTATTAGAAACACGTAAATTTATCTACTTATATATTATATAAAATGCCCTATATTAATATGCATTGTCTATGTATGGCATTCGTTTTGTACATTTACAGGTGCACAAATATACTGGTTAATTTTGATTTCATTAAGACACCGTTGTGTTCTGTATTGACTGAGGCTCTGTACATTTTTTTTTTAAAATTAAATTAATGTATGGTACATAAAATAATTTGTAAATTTTGCATTTTGCACTTCCAGATTTCTATGTGCACTTTTGTTCCTTTGCATATGAATTTATGAAATTATGTTTAATTTATTAGTGTTTATAACATTCGTTTTTAACAAAAAATATGCTGTGCATGATTTGTTTATATCATTGGGGCTTTGTGCTGCGCCCTCTTGTGGGCTTTTAGGAGTATTTTCTCCAAGATAAAGTAGGTCTTTATAATTCGAATATAATTCGAATTTTATTATTTTTCAAGGACGAATTTCGAATGTACTTGTTCAGCCATTTTGACAGCCCTAGTCTGAATTAATGTTGGGGCGATATGCCCATTTGTGAGATCGCCCTATCATGAGCTTGTGAGATCGCCGATACACAATAGTATCGGGGGGCGGGGGAAAAGGTTACTCATATTTATTTGTAAATTTTTTACTCATTTTTGACAAGCCACTTGATTGGTAGGGCTGGGCAAAAAAATCGATTTTTCGATTAATCGTTTTTTTTTTATGTGGTCGATTCAGAATCGATTCTTAAAGAACAGAATCGATTTTTTTCTTTCATATTTATTTCTGCAAACATTGAACGAAAAATTAACATTAATCGAACTACTAGTCTTCTTCACTAGATGTCACCCTATTTTTTGCTTTGCGCGAGGTTACCAAGGAGCATGAGGCAAGCCTGTCATTCATTAATTCAGTGCTTAAAATGGCGGTTTCAGGTGCTTCATCGATTTTAATAATTACCCACTTGAAACCTGCTGTTCACTGTTCTTTTTATTAGTATAGTATTTGTATTTAATCTACATTTATTGAGTTGAATCGAGAATCGAGTATAAAAAGTGGCCCGAGAACCGGAATCGAAAATTGAATCGAGAATCGAAATCGAATCGATTTGACAGCTTGTGAATCGAAATTGAATCGATCTGGAAAATCTGAATCGATACCCAGCCCTATTGATTGGTGGAACAAAAAAGGAGCTGATTTACTCTAAGGGCAACACTGACATGACTGCAACCTTCTTAAAACTGATGCCCGACTAACATGGTCGCATCATTGCATCATGCACTATTAAATTTCCTTCGTGCCAGGGAGCGGGAACACCACACTCGCTGGTTTAAAACCCCTGCACGCCTAACAACCTCTCTAGTGCAAGAAAATGTCAGAGCCTGGTGTATTACAAGTTTAGATGCAAGAAGGAATTCATGCCGCGCGAGATACAAGCTTTCTTGCACAAAGTGAAGCCCACAAACCCTCTCATGTGAGGAAAAGCACGCAATGCGCATGTTAATGTGAACATATGATGATGATAACAATAATAACAATAATAATAATAATAATATAAAACTCTAATATTGCAAAGAATAGGATCAAGATAAGTGATAGTGAAACTTTACAGAAACAGAGGAAAATAATAAGTATTGGCAAGATGGTGTTGTTATCGTCTATTTCAGTGTTTTGCAACATTATTACTTTTTTGCTAAATCACAAAATACAAATGTTTTATTACCTAATAAACAAAACCCATGGCTGACCATGTGATCCTGGCCGTGACAGTATATTTTAAAAGGAAATACTGTCTTGCCCCGTTCTGCAGGCTTTTAAAAATAGAATGCACTTAAGCAGTCGCTGCACAGCTACCATGCTGTTTCACAACAAAACTCCTGAATGGCCTCTAAGGGCATGATCGTCCTTGTCATATTTCCAAGAGAACACCAAAAGAATGTCCAAACGTCAACGCCAGTGCTAGGGTTAAACTGCCAAAATGCTTTGTAGGAGCAGCAGCTGAGCTTCTAAGTTGAATCAGGTTTGCAGGAAAAAAAGACAAAGCAACTCGAGTTTAAACAAAGACAGCGTAGGCAGTAAGTGGAAAAAATGATTAACCATGTTATACAGGTCCTCACAAGAAAATCAATAGTTTTTCATCACTGCAAGAATAATAGTGCAAGCAATAGGATCTAAAAACTGAGGCTATGGTTTACATATACAAAAGTCAAGAGATTATGAAGTCATATATAGTTTTAGTCTCTGACTACAGAATACAGACAGCAAAAGTAGAGATTAAGAGTTTTTCACTCCTTTATTAAAAAAATCTCCGCTTCCACACGAACACGCAAAAACCCAGTATGAAGCGCTGTCAATAGCATGCCAAACCAACAGATGGTGATATTTCCCTAACTGTTAAGCCACGTTGGTCAATCAGAAGCCACTGCAGAGTTTCCACTCAGCTTGTCCCAGGCCAAAAACTTCAGTTTCACTGGCTACAAGACAACAGTACAACCAGACAGAGGTGGAAGTAACGAATTACAACTACTCACGTTACTGTAATTAAGTAGTTTTTTCTTGTACTTGTACTTTTATGAGTAAATTTTTTAATCTGTAATTGTCCTTGTACTTAAGTACAAATTAAGGTAAGTAATGTACTTCGCTACTTTGAAAATAACATTCGTTACTAAGTACTTGTAGAATTTGAATTAAATTAATATTCAAATCTTTGACAGCATTTGGATATCCAATAGAAATAATTGATCGTGGGCGGGCCAATAAAAACCCATGTAAAAAGCCCGGTTTCTGGAGAGCTATTCAATCGATCCTCGCGCGTCCTTCACTGTGACGTTGTATTTAGTGTTTTTAATGTCAAAGAACTTTGGCGTTATGGACGCTGAATTAATTAAAAATTCAGAAGAAATACCGGATGATGAGTGCCTATGGCCGCACCTGGGAATTGTTCACAAACAGAGGAAGGAAAGGAGACAGCGTGTAAATGTATCTGCAGTGATTTCGGCTTACAATACTTCAGCGTCTAATCTCAAAAAGCACATTATGGTAAGAAGACTTAATAACCATATTTATGTGATCGTTTTCGTTTAATGTTGGGTAGACCTCACGATAATGTGACTGAAAACATCACTTGAAACATGACCTAGGTGACAAGCACATAGACCGTAAAAAAAGATTTAGCATTGTAAAATGGCGCTCAAAGTTAAATTTCATGTCATTGTCAACATTGTATTATTCATATTGAATCAGTGTTTTAAGCTTTTAATAATAAACAGTCTAATAAGGACTCTTTTATCAAATTCGTCTGTTGCCGCGTCCCACAGCAGTGTAACTGCACTGAAAGCCTGTCTAAATTACACATATGTCAGTGCTAAATGCTGATAACTTTTGAAATATTAGTAGCAGTTGCCATACCCTAGCATTCAGACAAAACACCAGAAATCAACAGGCAATAATGATGCTCATTAAAGATTATTTTAAAAATTTTCAGTAGAACATTTCTGAACATTGGTACATCACTAAAATGGACAATTTACACGTTTGCTCGACTTCATGCTATAATACAGGAACCGACATGCGGATGACACTAACATGCCGCGAGAGCGGTTTGAAAGCAAACTCTTCCGATGATTCCTCGCCTCACCCTCGCGGTACTTTGATGTCATCAGCCTCTCGTTCTTGCAGCGAAGCTTGAAGTCTCTGCAGGACGTCTCATGATAACCACTGCTGTTATAATCTTTATTTTCGCAAGTAAAATCTTTTTGTTTTAACAATCAAACAGACTCACGGGTCATCCCCACACTCGCGCTATGCCTATTGCATACATTATTTCAGAAGTAATATGATTTGTTCTCTATGAATAAATAAACATGTTCTGTTCCACTGGGAAAGTGTAGCGCAGTCGAAGTGAATTGTATTAATTATTTGCGCGCATTTTTGAATATGGTCACTTGTGGAATAAAAACTGCACGACGACAAAAGGTAAGACTTGTTTTTACATTTAGCCCTGTTTTACTGAGAGTTGTATTTAGTGTTTTAGTCGGTTAACTACGTGTGCTCTGTCACATCATTTAAAAGTCTTTATTGTGTGTTTATTAAGTGTTTATTGGTGGTTGTCATGACAAGATTTGTGAAGGGATGTTACAGTATGTTTTGATATTATCTTGTTTTAGTGTATCTGTTGCTGAGTTGCACTTAGTTAAGAATTACAACATTTGAAAAGCATTTTAAACAACCATGATTTCTATTTTTGTTTTTCATTTGTATTGCTTCGGTATTGTTTTCAGTAAGTGTAAAGTTACATTAGAGCAATCGTAGTATGATTTTGTACAGGTTGGTGGAGTATGTAGTACACATATTATGTGGTTTCATAGATTCGTTATTTGAGAATGGCCTTCTTGTACGAAGATTTTTTGCCATACCCTAGGTTTTCGTGAAACGCCGCCACTGATTAGTAGGGTACTTTTCAAAGCTTTATCGTCCAATTATATTTTTTAACTCTTTTCCCCGCCATTGGCGAGTTATCTTTTCAATTAAGAAAAAAAGCATTTGCATAAAAAAACGTGTTTCTGAAGATTTATGTTAATGTGCAATACCGTGATTGTCCACTAGAAAGCGGACTTACCCAATTTATGGATAAACTGAAGCCAAAACGTTATTTACTAATTTTATGCTTGATATTCGTTCTGAATCTGATCTCTAACTAAATTCCTTCACAAAAATGCAATTGTTTCAGCTTTTTGCTAAAAAAAAAGTGTATTTGTAAAGAAAAATACCAATATTTAAGAGTTTATAAGCAGGGAAAAAATAGGATGAAACGGGTTTTCACTTTTTTTATTGTTTGTTTGAAAGTAGAGGGTCTGTTCTTTCAGTTGATATATTTGTATGTTTATATATTTTTAGAAGAACATTTTCCGGGAAGGCATTTTGTAAAACTTTTATGAAAATCATAAAAAATGCTGGCGGGCAACTTATCGAAAAATGGCTGGCGCGGAATGAGTTAATGTAAAAAAATCTGTTTTTAAATAAAATAACCCAACAAGCTTATTTATATTGTATCATAATTCATTAATAATAATAACATTAGACCATTTTTATAACTTGATAAAAATTGTATGAAGAAACAATATGAAATAATATAGCTGCTGTTAAAATCATTTAACATTCTTTAAACAGACAAAATTCCTGTACTATGTGTTTGTTCGTATAAAACACAAATCGCCTGTTTTTAGTCCATTCATATTTCTGATTTCATTCAATGGATTTAATGTTTATTCAATAAATATCACCGGCTAAAAAGTAATTTGTACTTGAGTAGTTTTTAAGAGGAGTACTTTGTACTTTTACTTAAGTACATTTTTAACACCAGTACTTTTACTTGTAATTGAGTATTATTTTAGCAACTACTTGTACTTGTACTTGAGTACAAATTTTCAGTACTCTTTCCACCTCTGCAACCAGAGTATCTTAAAATCTTCACCTTGGCGGGAGTTTTTATAAAAGTTTGGTTTCAGTCTACTGATTAGAGCAGTGGTTTTCAAACCCTGGGTCGCGACCCTCTGGTGGGTGGCGGAAATTAAAAACTGGGTCGCCAGAAAGATTTTAAAATAATTTATTCAATTTTATTATACAAACTATAATAATTACAATACACTTGAATAAAAGCACAGTAAAAAATATCTTTTAAATACACTAAATAAAAAAATACTCCACCTCTGTGTCACATGACCCATGTGTGTGCGCAGCTTACTGTATTAAATTGCGCGTGGGGTCACAGCCATTTTTTAAATGATGCAAGGGGAAAATAAACTTTTTTTTTTATAAAAATAAAAATGTGTTTGGTCTGATTTAAAAATATATATATTATAAATGTATTTGATTGATTTGTTGATAGTGTAAAATAAATAAAAAACATATATCGGCCGATATATCGGAATATACATTTGTATCGGCCTTCAAAATCCTTTATCGGTCGGGCTCTACTACTGATACTGCGTTTGCGTGTGGACGAACTGCCAAATCTCATAGAAAAAAGTATAATTTTGCAATACCTGTGTACGTGTGGACAGGGCCTGAGATTATTGGGGGGTATATATCGATAAACAAAAACTATAGACATTTTAGCCGGATGCACACACATTGTCACGGTTATGCGCCTGAACCATAGTGAACCTCTGGTTAGTGGCTAATTGATCTTCGAAACAAATACCTTGTCGAAAATAAAATGTTTTGGTTTGCTAAAGACGCGGGGAGACAGTGAGCATGATTCACAACTGTGTGGAGAGGTTTGGCAGCCAAGCAAGAATTTAATGACCTGTAGCTAGCTAACATTATATACACATTAATTTTACACAGTAACATTAGCTCAGTGTAATAGTTGATATGGGTTAGATATGACATATGAACAATGGTAATTTACTTGTCATTTCTTTCCCTTGTTATTAGAAATAAACTACTGTAAAAAGACTTGATTTTATGCGTGGAGTCCACAAAAGCTGTTTGAAAACATCTATCAAGTTGTAAATATCCCTACCCTTACAAAAATTAATCATGTTTTTACTACAGTTGAAACCAAAAAACATGGTTCCTATAGTAAATCAGCCAATGTGGCAAACGGTTATTGTGGTAAAATAATGGTTTTGCCAATGGTAAAAAACAAAGCCCAATCATTACATTACTAAAAAGTTAATATAAGAAATGACAAAAACATCACAAAGCCACATTGAAAAATCACAGGTCCTAGGCTAGGGCCTAAATACAAGAATACAACCTTATTTAGCATGTTAAAGGGGCCATGGCATGAAAATCTGACTTTTTAAATGCTATAATTAGGTTCCCAGTGCTTCTATCAAGCCTGAAAATTTTAAAAAGATCAACCCCGTAACTTAAATCCATTATAACGTAAATCCATTCTCTGCAAGCACATGAAAAACTAGATCATTTAAAATTTGTCTCTCCTAGTGATGTCACAAGGTGCTCTTATTATAATAATACCGCCCCTTAATCTGCACTATCCAACCATGGCACTGCCATTTAGTGCAGAGAGAAAAGAAGAGAAAAAATTATTGACAACACAATTGAGTTTCAATTGCATCAAACCACCATCATTGTGATCAGTGTTTGCACTTCATCTGCTCATTTGCATTTTAAAGGACACACCCATAACGGCACATTTTTGCTCACACCTACAGTGTCTCAATTTTAATATGTTATAATAAATTATCTATATGGAATTTTGAGCTAAAACTTCACATGTGTACTCTGGGACACCAAAGATTTATTTACATCTTAAAAAATTATTGTGACATTGCCCCTTTAAAGGTGACATAGAATGATTGAACGGGGTATTTATCCCGTTTTTTGTTTGGGTCTGTAATGCCTTAGACGCTTCCTAAAAACCTCTCTCAGATAGCTCTATTAGGGTGGGGGATTTTAAACAAGTGGTTTTGCACCTATTTGGCTCCCCCTACTGGCTTAACTTCCAATCTCATTACTGATTGGCTGACTTTGCTGCCACTCAAAGAATTTTGCCAATTATTTTAAAGTGGAGGGGCAGTGAGATGCCTGTGATGTCATAAGCATCAATTTTTCAGATTGGGCTGTTTTCTGGCTGACATTTCTAAAAGAGGAATTTCTATGAGACTGAGATGTTTAGCAAGTCTAGCACTTTTTGTATGATCGTAAATGCGGGAAGACTACCATTATTCAACAAAGACAAGGTAAAAATGGTTTTTCATTCTCTGTCCCCTTTAAGCAGACTACTCGGATTGATTATGTGCAAAAATGGCATAAACTATTGCGTTGAAAAACGTGTTGAGAGAATGAAAGTCATTAATTACCCACAGATGTGCCAGATATAAACAGGATTGTGGTTTTGGGGTTCTGCTTGTTTGATTCATAGGGTTCAAGCTCAGCTTTCTTGGCAATGGGGAAAATTACTCAAAGACTCTGCCTCTTTTCTTAATTGCTCGCATATCTGAGTTTAATTAGTTTCTATCCATAACCTCATTCATAAAAATGATTTAAACACAGTCGCTGCACACATTTACACGCACAAACGTAAACGCCCTATCTTTTAAACGCATAACAATTGGCTAATTTAGCTACTGACCATAAATGGATTGTAATTATGCTTGAAAGTCCTGAATAGATAATTTTTTTAGCCGAAACTGGTAACGTTGTTATGTGGTTTGTTTACACAACAATGACGTTTTGAGAACGACGCTTAATGATCTCCGTTTAAAAAAAAAATCAAAACACGAATCTGTTATAACAGTGACTTCATCACTACACTACACCTACACTGTCTCAATGAACAATCAAAAGCATTCACATTACTACGTGTATGCTTATTACATACCCACGTATGTGATGCATTAGGTAGCATAGGTAAACACCTCAGGATTAGTGATATTTGTTGCCAGAAGGATGCTACGATGTATTTGACTTCTGTGTATTGTTGACCATTCTGTCAGAAACACCTGTAAACAACTGCCAAAACAACAGGACTATACTGCAGACTCTGTGTACATAGCTGTCGTCTTAACACTTATTCACACAACAGACTCTCCACTGAGATCAGCTGTCTACACCATCCTTTCCCACATACTTAAACAGACCCCTAACGTACCTTCACTCACACATTCTCTACTTAAAACATCGACTAAAATGCATTTACATAAACAGTTCACGTTTATATAGAAAAGTATCCCATTAACAACTCCCTCAAAACCAACAGGCCTTTCGTATTGAAGGAAATGAATGACAAAGAGAAAACCACGTCATTTGAGAACAATGAGAGTGTATGGTGTATGACAGGCAGGACTCAAGAGTTTGTACCGTAAGTGCTAAACAAATATCATGTAGACACTTGACACCAGATATGACATGAGTGGAAGTGAAGGATCAATTCATTATGTACAAACAGAAATAGAAACCAAACTCACTGAACTAATAGCATCTATATTGACTAGGCTAAAGTAAACACTATAACATAAATGCAAACACTAAAATCAATAAAATCAATCAACCTAGCTGTAAAACACAGTAAGGTACAATGTCATGTACATTTCACACATGAGCACACAAAAAACGATCAACTGTTGTCCAGTACTTTTGTCACATGGTTTGAAGAGAAAAAACACTGAAAAAGGACATCATGATTGGAAAGATCAGTGGTACAAGGCCGCCAATGTGATGGATCGACACAATCACAACGATGACAGGACAGACGCACAAAATCCTCTACAATTTTTTTAGTTTATCAAGTCACCAAGACTTGGACCCGAGTTGACAGGACATAAACTAACTTCTTCCTCACAATTAATGTCTTGTCTCCTTAAGTGATAGGGCAATATATTGCAGAGGCCGATATTTGGATTTATTTTTATTATCGCCATTAGTGTCACTCAATGTAAAGCCAAAGTCTGACGGACAGTAAAAAGACAATCATTATTCACTTTTTAACCAGATGTTATGTTGTGTCACACACACAAACTGGTATGATTTTTATACAAAAGAATAATCAATACAGTATTGTCAAAATATCACAATACTCGCATGTATTAATATTTTCTTACACCCCTATATATGACTCATAACCAAGTATACACACACCCCAGGCATTTTCAGTAAGGTTATGCTCACTAAGCCAGGAGGCTCGATGAACACTGACGGACATCTGCTATCTGCTTAAAAACACAATAATGTTTCCTCTGCTTATTTTGGCCACAAACATTTGGCTAGAGCACAAATAAACTCGTGTAATCTTAAGGAAACTAAATCTGTCAAAAGGACCCACCCCAATGGGTTGTTTGAAGACAAGCAAGAAACAATAAGCAAAGAGAAGATTGAAAATTAAAACAATGTGCTCTGCAAATTTCCAGCCAAACCCTTCAACGAAGATGTCCCAGAAGAGAGGAAAACCAACCCTGTTCAGATAAGATTTCTTTAATCGGGCCTGTTCTACCTACAGAACCTGATCAGAGTTTGCTTTAACAACTGATATACATGTACTGTAAACCCTCTTACATCCCATATAAACCCAAAAAGAGCACACAGAAAATATATACTGGAGCAAAAACAGCCCTCACACAAACTTAACCTGAAAAATCCTCATGGTGAACATTTGACAGAAATTCATGGGGTTCGGATTTTGGCACGGTCTGATAGCTCAAGTGTGTCCACTCATAGGTGTGGCTGTGAAATTCAAGAGAAACGTGTAGGCTATAGCTTAGAGCTATGAAACTGTTCTGGAACAGGTGGTAGGATGCGATCCTTGACTTTTCCAAGCATTTTTTAAATGAAAGGTAAATGTACGCTTCAACTCTTTCTGTTACTTGAAGTTTCCACAAAAACCCAAAGCACTTATGATGAACTGTAGGCTGCGTTCCAAAACCCAATGAGCTTTTTGCTGCCTATCTGCATATATAAGCATCCTCCTTATGAAGATAAAACCTTATGATTTACCAAGCCTTAAAACCTACTTTGGAAGAAAACTGTAGCATTTATTTAGACAATGCTGCCAACAGTGTAGTTCTAATGCTTGAATACAACGCACCTCAAGGCCATAAATAGCATCATCATAGGGAGGGCATTCATGTCAATTAAAATGTTTTTTGTAGGTCACTAACATGACTCATTTTATGCGAGTATACAACATTTAAACATTTTTCAAAGTACTACCTATTTCTTTGCTGGAGTCTTCAGGCTCAGGGACACTGAAAAAAATTCATTCAATTTACTCAATTTTTTAAGGGTAGTGGTTGCAATCAATTTATTTAAGCTACATTTAAAAAAAAATAGAAAGGCCAAACAAACAAAAAACGTTTGTTTAAATGTAGCTTAAATAAATTGATTGCAACCACTTACCTTAAAAAATTGAGTAAATTGAATGAATCATTTTTTTCAGTGGATTTATTTTCTGTTGGACCTGAGAATATTTTACCTGCCCTAAAACATTTTTACATTATTTGGCAACACATCAACAAATGTATGATGATAATGCTTCACTACTCTGAGAGTCCCTGGTCTCCAAACTCTCTCCTTGTATGGAGAACTCATGGAGTACTCATGTCAAATGAATCTTCTTGTAGGGATGCTAATGAATCAATATTAATAAAACAGTGTTGCTAATAAGCTGAGATGATGTCTCTTAAAATTCTCATCATTCACCACACATCACGCCATTAAATTCAGTGGAACAAATGAAGGGTTATGCAACCCTTTCAAGTCAATTTTAAGTGAACCGGATAAGGAACTAGCCAATTGTGACCTCAGTCCTTTTGGTGTTCACAATATAGTGTACTCAAAAGCGGACCCAGTTCTTTTTTTTGTCCTATTCAGAACTAAAATGATCTCAGATCCTTTCTTGTTCACATCACAACTTCATAAGAACGCAGACAGCTTTCTGTGCAGCAGTTGATTTTGATACATGTCAAAACCACACGCTGAGCGGACCTCATTGCTTTCACATGTCAAAAAGAAATCGAACCACAAAAGAACCCAAAAGTTTTTTTGGGTCCTTTTGGGGGGTCTGAGATCACTTGCTTTGTTCACATATACACACACTGAACTGTTTCGGTAGCGTTTGGAGGGCTCAAACAAACTAGGTATGAAAACACCCTTAAACACCATGCACACTATGGGACGTCGGATTCTCTCATGAGCTTCGACGTTTTGTTTACGGTAGTTGCTTGCTCCAATGAAAAAGGCGGCTTTTCCTGAAAACGAACGGAAAACTGTGCAAAACATTGCATTGTTTCTTTTGTCGTGTTTTACCCAAGTAAATGTTTGCTTTAGGGATGTGCTCGAGTACTCGAACGTGGCATCGATGATCGATCAAGAAAACGATGATCATGGGGGTTTATTTATTTATTGTGGTTATGGCGGCATATATGGATGTCTGGTTAGCGTTACAAGCGCCTGTGGTAGTACAGACTGGGTCTGGAGATGCGTGTTTGACGTCGTGTTGAGCTACGCAGACCGGCGTATGACATAACATTATCATGCGTGATTCAAAAACAAACAGATAATTCCGCGCACCGCCACGCGGCAACCCGCCGATCTCGCTGATCCTGTGAAGCCGGCCACACCTCACATCACTGATCACTATGGTTTAAAAGGATGCCGTGATTTTTGGAAATACAGTCGGTCTGACGCAAAATGTACAGCGCCGTCAAAAGTTCAATGGATTATCATCTTCTATTTAAACATCAAATGCCAAGAGATACCAGAGAGCCATACGAGCATATACATTACGACTGAGAACAGGTAAGGGGACGACACGACACAGCCAATCGCTAAAATGATAGCAAAACACTTAAAGCTGCTTAATGTTATGAAGCTTGTGCTTTGACTGGACGTGTTTAAAAGTGCACTGTTATGGTGCACGTCCACAACGGGAGTTAAACTTTCTGTACATAACTTAGTTGAAGTCTTGCATTTTGTGCAGATATATGTTGTTTAAAGGTGAAAAAGAGGATGTTTGTTTAATAAATGTTTGCAATATTACTTGAAACTGTCTTTACTAAATGATAAAAGACTATTTATTAGGTGCACTGAAAGTAATAAATGTAATATATGTCATCTGTGCATAAGGTAGGGCCTTAAAAACATCAGCCACTCGTTGACGTAATCATCGCATGAGCGATTGGCCCTCTGGCTTGTCAATCACTGCCATTACGTTCCTTGTGAGAGACGTGCACGCTCCAGTAACTTTACACGAGTGACGCATGCGCATAGCGCATGAAACTCCGTCTTAAGTTTCGGTTTGTTTTCATTGTCGATCCTGCTTTCCTCCTCGAATTACTTAATGTAACCAGAATCGTTATTGGAGAAACATTTACACACTGGAGAGCAATGAAGGAACAGAGAGGTGTCAAGACAGACGCGCAGTTCGCAAAAATTCTTCCCGACAGGTAACAGTGATTATTCTTTCTTTGGGGAATAATTATTGTTGTATTGTTATTCAGGTATATTGACGTTGTTTGTGTACTGTAGTTGTAAGGCAGTGACCAGTCTGCTAAATGCTAGTTGAAATGGTAGTAGCGTCGAATGATCTAACTTTACGTCTTATGTGTTTATTATCATATCATTTCACATAATGATTCCACTGACGCGAGTCACGCGACACAGCATATGCCAGTGGTAAAAAAACACTCGTGTTCAAATACTCGTGCACGAGTTCTGGAAGGCGTTCACTAGAAATGAGCTGTGAAGGAGGGAGGCTGTTCTTACGCATGCGCTCATTTAAAAAACTCAGTAACGGTCTTTGGATTCTCAGTCGGCGGAAACATCCTCTTTTTCGCCTTTAAACCGTTTATGTTGTATAAAAGCTTAATATTATGTAGAGTGCTTCATATAGAAAGCGCTTCAGTTTGTGTTTATTAACCCTTTGGTTTCACTTCATCACGCAGCTTTTCCTGTAAGAGGTTTCTGTTAAAAACATTAATTAATTAAGAATCTAGTATGTGTTCATTGTTCTGTCATAGTTTTTTCAAAATTAAGTTTTATTTGAGGGTTTTTAATAAAAATATTTTCATTTTCACTATGACGTATTGCCCCGCCCCTTTGATTACCCTGCCCCCAGTTAATCGAGTACTCTTTCTTCAGACCTATGGATTAATCGAAATGAAAAAATGAGATAAATGCCCATCCCTAGTTTGCTTCCAAGATGTTAAGCTTCCGAGAAGTTTTCGTTTGGCTTCAAAATTAGCTGATGTAACAGCAACCAATAAGGTAGCAGAAAACTCACGACATTGCTGAAAAGTTGTTGTTTTATATTGGGCACATTTTCAATTAAATTCAATAAAAAGTTTGAAAAACCTGAAATTCACCATTTAAATATGAGCAATTTGATGCGTAACGGAAACGCAGCAACTGTTTCCATTGCAGTTTTGATATGCATTTATTTTTTGAATTACCTGAAAAAACACCTCACCGAAGTGTAAAAAGTTTTTGCGATATATGAGAGTTTTGAAAAATTAACGTTGTTTCCTTTGGGTGCATATTCAGTTTACGATTTCAACAGGTATTTGCACGTCCAATGACTGTTCAACAAGCTCTGTTAAAACTATTGTAAAAGAAAAGGATAAACTTTAACTTACAATTCACTAAATGCTTGTAGATGGCTACCAAATATTTTACAGTCAAATTGTATAGATTTGCATTGGGGATTCCATTTCAAAGCACTGAGCTGACAGAGCACATCGCTCTGCTCTTCGGTCAGTTGAAAACGGCTTTCAACAGTTTGATTGACAGCACCGTCTCTCTGATGTGACTCTCTCCATGTGAGCATTTTACTGTAGCTACTGGGTTTATAGCTCACTTGTGCAACAGATCTCCCAAAAACACACATATCTAGAGCTATTGATTGAGAAATAAGTAGAGAGGGAGATCGAGAGGAAAAGAAAGTGAGAGGGAAACACAACTTGTGTTTTGTATTTTGCAAATGACAGCATACGTCAGCATAGCGTGAATGGCAATGACAAATATTGAAATTAAAACCAAAAACCCAAAGCTTGTAGCCAGTTTCTCTGATTTATGCTACAGTATTTTTGTCAGCGCTTGTTTGAAATAAAGCAAATTACAAAAACATGCTTCTTTTTTCAAACAAACAATGCTGTAATGCTGTATAAAAGACACAGAGCGTGCCTGAGAGTATGGAAAGGGTGGAAACGAATGAAAGAAAGGAGGGTGGAGACAGCTCGGGTGGGCGAAGCCGTGGTGGTTAAATGTGTTCCACATGTTTGTAAAAGAGTCAGAGGCTTTTCCAGCCGGTGGGCAGATGAATGGTTGGAAAGGGGGATGGA